>NC_089807.1:17035434-17335434 GCF_029633855.1 Hoplias malabaricus | reverse complement strand
AGTGTGGTAGAGCAGACAGTGAGGGCTCACAGTTTGTAAAAACTCGTGCAGCACTATACACTAACACACCACCACCCTGTCAACATCACTGCAGTGGTGAGAATGATCCACCACCCAAATATACCTGTACTATTGTGGTCTTGGTGGTTTCTGACTATTAAAAAACGTGTGAAAAAAAGTGTGCAGAGCAACCGATGGATTACAGTCTCAGTAGAACTACAAAATGCACCTATATTGTAAGTGAGGCTGATCAAAAGGACAGGGTGTAGAATAAAGGTGATAATGTGTTATGCCCAACTGCTGTGTATTCACAAGTTGTTGTTTTTTCCTTTTGGAAAATGAATTGATGCCTGTCTTCGCTGTTTTTTTTTAACAGATTCACATCCCATTTAGAACAGGATGCCAAAAATGAGAAAAGAAAAAGTCAACAGATGACTGATATTATTTAGGATTATAACTAAAAGAGTCATAAGCAGTCGATCCTATCACATAATCTGGATCCTATCGCAGAGAACAGATTTGAATCACTAATAGAGGGTAGCAACAGAGGGAGAGGATATCAAGGGTAATAGTCTGTAGGCACCATGAGGGTTTGCCACAAGCAAACATTTAGTAAAAACAGATTATGCACAGACATTCTGTGGAGAATATACATGCTATGCCTCCACAAATGAACCAACAAAGCAACATTTCAACAAATTTAAAGAGGTGTTGATAAATATTTGAGCTATTACTGTATTTACTGGTGCAAATCTCTATAGTTCAGTAATAACATTGTAATAAAGTATTTGTAAACTCTCAGCATAAAAGCTGAGTAGATGTCAGCTGATTAAATGCAGTCTCAATCACGCAACACAGCTCATAATACAAGGGAAGACGAAGACTTGATGCTGTCTATCACATAGTGGCCTCTAGTGGCAAAACAGAACCGAGGACAAAAAGCTTATGACATGCTGAAAACTGCTGTATTCATGAAAACTGCTGTAGTATTACACAGGAATAAAGCATATCAGTACATCTAAAATGTGAAGTAAGTGATGGCAGGCCTCACCCCTCTGTTTTAAAGTTTACAGTGTTATCTAAGTTTGAATAATTCGTTCCCTCTGTTTAATAAATTGGCCATTAATTTCCATTAACTGATTCATTCATTGTCTATAATCGTTTATATAAATTTAATAACGAACAATGCCTCATTCCATGTGACTACTTTTTAAACTGAGGGTACTATTTATTAAATGTATGAACCGCATTGTTAAACTTAGATATAACGATTATCCTTAAATCTCTAAAAAATGCTTTTTTTTTATATTGAATGACGAAACACGCAGCATCGTAATCATCGACAATTTCATTAGTGCATTGCAGCTTTTACTTTGACATTTTCCGATTTACATAATAAGGGCTGCAGTTGCCGTTTGTTCACGCCTCTATGTGTAAAAATAAAGTTGTAAAATATAAAACAATTGACAAGTGGTGGCATAACCGCGTGTGAATAAATATAAAGTTGTAAATACCCTCTCTGTGGTGCGGTGTAGTAACCTATGTGGAAAACTGTGTAGCGTAGTGTGTATATTTCCACTCAGGCGGCGGTTACTGTGCTGATGATAGGGTCCTGAGCGCTTCGGCGGCGCTGTGTGTAAAAGCTGGGAGCCGCTGCTCTTCAGTCTCCTTCAGTTCTCCTCCAGCCGCTGAGCTCACAGTCACCCACACACGCAGAGCCGGAGCCAGCGCCAGCGCCCAGTCACCTGCACTCCCACCCTCAACAACACACCAACAGGTGAGACCCCACAGCCAGATAAACTCTGGCACATTTAGTGTGTCTGTTCGGGCGCGGTTTCAGTCTTTAGCGTGGTGTTGGTGTGTCTGAAGCTAACTCGACTGCTTGCTAGGTTAGCGTTAACATAGGCTCCGTGACAGAGAGGTGAGACAGAAACTGACTTCATATTCCCCCAAACATTTTGTTCCAATCCCCACTCCTTCAATCTTAAACGAAGCAGCACTAACGTTATTTGCACTCCGGGAACAACTTGGAGACCAGGAATAAGTGACGTTAGTTATCGGATGTGAAAGCCACTTAAGCCTCACGCTGTGGAGCCGGCGAGGCCCGTTCGACCGGGGAATGATGTAATAGCAGTGCCCGGTGTATACGGCAAAATGGACACCGGGAGAGTTAAGCTGGACTGGAGAGACGAGTTATGTTATTAGTGACCAGTTTAGACTGGTAACTTTGACCGTTTATGGTTTTATCCTCCGTAGGAACAGCGTGCTGGAACCGTTATCGACAGAATTATTGAGTCATTGAATCCTCCCGGTTGACCACAGATGATCAGTGCTGACCACTGCATTAAACTGCAGACAGCGCAAGCCAGTTTTCACTATTCTGTAACTTTCTTTAGAAATACACAGTAGAAACCCACACACCCTTTTTCCTCCGTGGGCGCGCTAACATTAGCTTATTGCTAGCTGACTGTCCCCTAAAGCTAACATGCGCCAAGCCGACAGATGGAATATGCGTTGGAGCTCTGAAGTTTGACGTCTTCTGAAATCACTTCCATAATGTGTGACAATTGTTTATAAGCTCAGGAACACACCAAAGTGCTTTTCTTACTGAGGATTTCATATATTTTATTTTTTGCTGGTATTTGAGCTGTCCTCGGGTCATTGTTTCTAGCCACAGGAACTGTCCAGCCAAGATGGCTTCCCGTTTTAACCTTGTCAGTATTTCGTCCTTATTGGGTTTTCTCTCTATTTGTTTTGTTTCCAAGCCCCATGTCGTTTGAGCTTTGAATGACCCTGACATTCACTTCTTTCTAAACGCATTACTCAATTTACTGTAAAAGATAACTGAGACTTCCTGAAATAGGAGGTGTAGACACATTACTCGTTTTTTAAGGCTGGAGTTTTCTTTGACATAGGGGACAGCATGATGGACAAGGACATAATTGGTCATGCTGGCACTGACCTTAAAATATAAGCACAGCTGGACATCACTAGTTACATTTCAGTGTAGTTTGCACTAGAAATTGACACGATCCTTTGACCTCTCCTGCTTTGGGCAGTACAAGCCTGGCTCCTCTTTTGACTAATAGTACAGTAGTCGGATAGTAAAATTTGTGGAAAATATTTCACCTACATTTAAAATGTGATTGTTTTATAATTAAATATATATAATATTTATGTAGATGAAGGAAGACTCCAACATATTTAATGCGTGAGGCTTAAATGTTAAATGAAATATATAAACTGGTTCACGATCCATGTTTTCTGCATTTATAAGTTAAATTGTCCACTTAATGCATAAGACAATGCTCAGGAATGAAGTATATGAAATTGCTCTCTTTCAAAAAGCAATTTCAATTAAACAAAAAAAAAAAAGTAATCATCTAGCTCTACTGACAAATGTGGATTTCCCATTACATTAGATTTCCATGCAGTGCATCCGTGCATAGAAGCTGTTGTAATGTGGTCACTTCCTCCTTTTAGTTACTCAGAAAGGTGGAGCCTGCTGTCAGGTCATATTAGCTCAGACAACCATGAGAAAAACACAGGGCCAGTTATCAGACTGCTAACACGGCGTCTGTGAGACAAATTATGGCAGATTATAGTTGAATGTTTTTTAGGTAATCAGTCACACCCTCTTTTATTGGGCTTGTGGATTTTTTTGAAAAGAATTTTGCACTTTGGCAAATTGCCAGTAGGTGTGGCTCAGTTGGCTGAATGAATGTTGGTTCTCCTAACTCCTAAAGCTATATGTGATCTGCGTGAACATTGTGCTTTTGCAGAATGGCAGTCCCCCCATGCTATGCTGATCTTGGAAAATCTGCCAAAGACATTTTCAACAAAGGATATGGTAATGGCTGTTTTTTAAAATGTCTTGGAAATATTTATAATGTAACTGTAATGTTAGTGTAATTCTTTTGTTGTAATTATTTTGCTGCGTATTTGTTTCCTTTATGTGAAAGGCTTTGGTGTGGTGAAGCTTGATGTCAAGACAAAATCAGCTAGTGGTGTGGTAAGTGTTATTTAAATCAACATTTTGATGACTATTTATATAATTAAAAGTTACTAGTGTGTGGCTAATGACATGCTTTCATTACCTTGAACAACTGGTTTTTCCGGTTCCAGTCGATAATGAATCAGTGATGTGAAATACTGCTTTTTGTTTCACTTATGACAGGAGTTCAAGACTTCTGGGTCCTCTAATACTGATACCAGCAAAGTTGTAGGCAGTCTGGAAACCAAATACAAGAGGTCTGAATATGGCCTGACCTTTACAGAGAAGTGGAACACTGACAACACTTTGGGTACAGAGATCACCATTGAAGATCAGGTAAGGCCGCAGAAACGATGGAAGTGGGGTTTATGCTGTTTAGAAGGTTCTCTTCATTGCACTGAACTATTTGCTTCCACTTTTTATAGATTGCGAAGGGACTAAAGTTGACTTTTGATACCACCTTCTCACCAAACACAGGGTAGGTTTCTTGATCTGCTGGAGTTCTGTTCATGTTTTTAGTAAGCGTGGTTTGTCAGATGTATATATTTTTTATTTTATGGATGACTTGCAAATGTATCCTGACATAACAAACCTGCAGTGTATTTTGGGGACCGTAAATCATGTCTGAATGCTAAGTCTTTGAGAGGTGTCTCGTATAGGACGTGCCTGGATCTGCATTCTCAAATGACCATCACATTGACATTGCATTCTCTGATGTAAGGCTGAATGTCATCAGTGGAAAAAAGGAGACAATGAATGACGCTGCTTGTGTTGTACTAGGAACTTGAAAAATTGTGTCTTTTATGTACCATTTAACTAGACTTTAAAATGGACAATAAGTATTTATTTATACTGGCATCTGGTGTTTTTCTAACGTCTGTATGGCTTATTACTCCAAAACACTCTCTTTTTGCAGGACATGGGTTTTGAAATGTTATTGAAATAACATATTATTCGGAAAGCCAGCGTTTTGTGCTGTTTTGAATATTATTAAGTAGGGGTCACTATGGGTGGCCTATTTAAAGAACAAGGTTTTTGCACACCACAGCAAAAGTAAGCTCTGATTTATGGTGCAGGCTGAGAGAGATTCATTATTCTTACCCTGAGCATAGTCTAACACTTTATTTAGACATAGTTTGAATCTTACAGGAAATATAATATTGCCCCCCTGAGTTCACTGCAGCAATTTCATCTAGTGTTGAAGTTTAAATCCTTTCTCCCTTTTATACTTGTATTGGTAATTGGTCTGTAGTCTAGGGCTGCTCCCATGTCACTAGTTCTGAACTATTTATATATATATTTTGTCATCTGAGAAAGATATGCTTGAGCAACCTTGCGTTGTGTTATTGTCAACATGATTATGATCTTGTTTTTCCTGCAGTTTATAAAAATTACCTGTTATTTTCCCAGCAAAATGTGTATACATTTTTTTGAATTTGGGTTTCTATGTACTTTTGTGTCTGTACATAGGGGTCTGTAGTGGGGCGTTATTAGTTAATACCAGCTGTTTACCCTCTAACCATGAATATTATATGGCATTCAACAGCAAGAAGAGTGGAAAAGTCAAGACTGCGTACAAACGCGAATATGTCAATGTGGGCTGTGATGTTGACTTTGACTTCGCTGGTCCAACTATCCATGGTGCTGCAGTGGTTGGTTATGAGGGATGGCTTGCTGGCTATCAGATGTCATTTGACACAGCCAAGTCAAAGATGACTCAGAACAACTTTGCTGTTGGCTACAAGACAGGAGACTTTCAGCTGCACACCAATGTGTAAGTACAAATCCACAGAGCACCCTTTTGATGATTTGTGATAATGTAGATTTGCATTATGTAGAAGTGATTCATTGAGAATATTCTTTGGAGTTATGTATTGAGAAATGACAATCATAGATACAGTTAGCCAAAAGCCAAAGTGTAATACAGACAAGTGTATATCTGATGCTATACAGTAGAAGTAGAATATGATGCTTAAATTTTGGAATTTCTCTTACTCACTGCAGTAATGATGGCTCAGAGTTTGCTGGTTCCATCTACCAGAAAGTGAGTGACAACCTGGAGACAGCCGTGAATCTGGCTTGGACTGCAGGCAGCAACAGCACACGCTTTGGCATTGCTGCTAAGTACCAGTTGGATAAGGATGCCTCCATCAGCGTGAGTGCTTTAAAATTAATTTAGGATGTAACTGTTGGAATTAACATGACTTAAGATTTAATCCGCTGCTGGATTCGTTTTACGTGGCTGATAATGTTTCCAAAGTAGATAATCAAGTTTCCATTTTCACGTGACTTGGGACTATTGATTGACGTCATCTCAGCATTTCAGTCTGTATTTTAAATATCAGTGCCACCAATTAGGGTCTTTCAGTATTTATGGATGGAATGGGTAGGAATATCTAAGCAGGGCTCCAAGTTTGTTACACAGACTATGGCACATCTTGAGCAGTTTGGTTCTGTGATCTTGTCTTTGTTGCAGACAGTATTTAATGAATTTTAAATTATTCATTTTACAGAGTTATCTTTTAACAAGATATAATATTAAACTTTATCACTACCCAGAGAACAGCTTGGTAGATATATGAACATACCTCTTTTCATAGGAATTTGACAATGTGTGGGTGAAGTTTGCTGCTAATTCTGTATATTTAGGAGCTATCTTGGTTTTCACTGTCCCATGTTTCTGTATAATTTGCCTTGCCTTATTTTTAACCATGGCAAGGCTTGTTGTTCTGTTTTGGAAGTTTCAGGATGGTTGATTTATTGTAGTTATAGTATTCTGTACTAATCTTTGTTTTATGAATTGGATGGAAATTCATAGGAGGAGGATTCAGAAAGCATTAAGCTGATATTGTTGTAGGATTTTGCTTTTTATTTTTTCTTCTGTTCTGTGCCATTTCACTGAGTGTTAAACTCTTAATTTTACCTACTTTGCAGGCCAAAGTGAACAATACTAGTCTTGTTGGTGTTGGGTACACGCAGACCCTGAGACCAGGTATGGTATCTGTCAGCTAAATGTGACAGTCAAGCCTTTGTGTACAAAGCCTAAATTCATTGGGGTTTTTTGCAAGAACAAGCAATAAAATGCAGTTTAAAATTACCAAAGCTTTTTTTGCTGCTTCACTGAGACGGTGCTATCATGGTTTTGTGCAGGTGTGAAGTTGACCCTGTCTGCTCTGGTTGATGGGAAAAGCATCAATTCTGGTGGCCACAAGCTGGGGCTGGGGCTGGAGCTGGAGGCCTAAAGCCCAGCAGTTACTTACATCAGGGATGAGGGAATATCAGAGGAATCTGGCCTTAAATCTGTCTCCAATGTAACCAGCAGGGGAATTCTGGATGGGATGTTCAAAGGCTACAACAAAAGCAATCATTTTCCGTAACCATTGCGGTGGTGTTTATTTTTACCCATTTCTGTTTATGGTGCCCGTTTTTGGTTTGTAGTTCGTCATTTCCTCATCTGAATCCAGCACTGCCATGGCAATGAAATTCTTCTCCATCTGCAGCAGTGGCCGTCAGAGCCCACATGTTACCTCTTCAGTAAGACGCTGGTGATCTAGGAGAATATGACAAACTATGTCTCAGATTTCATCAATTGTATCGTCTGATATTCCTTAGTCGTCTGAACACAGCTTATGCAACCGCTTAACCCAGTTTTAAAGGTTATACCTGCTATTATTTAAACACCTTTATATGTTTCGTTTCTTTTCCCCCTCATACACACAGGGACATGCTGTAATGTACCATTATTTGCTTTATCAGCCATTGTGATTAAAATAAAGTTGTACTTGAAGGCTGCTCTTAAACTAAGCAGTTTTTGGGTGGCCTAATTGGGTGAATGTCTGAAAACCTATGGAACAAGTATTGGGAAAGCATGGCTGGCTTTTTTGTTTTCTGCACAGACGACTAGGTGAAGCTTATTGTAAAATGCCAAAATGGGTACTCTGGATGAGTTTGACTTTAGCACTTAAAGCGTTCGGTGTCGCCATCATGAGCCTAACTTCCTGAAGTTGTGCTTTCACAAAACCTTAGAGGTCCTTATGTGTATGTGTTAACTTTTCAATAAAGTCTTTGAACTCCTCTAAGGGTTTTATGTTGACTGCTTGATGTTATTGACTTGACTTCAACCTGTCTTCAAAATGAATTTACTTGGCCATTTAAAAGGAAAATAGTATATATAGTGTAGTATACGGTAATTCCTCACTACTTCGCAGTTCATCTTTCGCAGATTCGCTACTTTGCGGGTTTTTTCAAGGGGGCTTATGGCTGCTATATCCCCTAAAAATATAATTTTCTTATGGTGTGTATATTAAAAGTATTTGTTTATTATTTACATGTATTACACTAGGCCTGTAGGTGAAAAAATATATCATTTACAAGTATTTCTTCCGAGTGAAATTTACTTACGCTAAATCACAGCTTAGGAATTACTCTATTAAAGAAACTGGTAGGATATCACATGTAGTTCCAACTGAAAAACACTATAGAATGACTGTTTAATGCAAAGGGTGGGTTGTTAACAGTAACGGAGGGTTTTAAAAGTCCAAATACTAGTTAAATACATAAAAAAAAAACTTTGAGGAAATTCGTTTTTCGTGGGTGGTCTTGGAATGTATCTGATACCTAAAATCGACATTTGCCTGACAGCAACAGAACATGCTAGGTTGGATACTGGGCTAAAAGTATAAACCCATGACAACTCATATTACATTTACCTGTGCTTTAAATGGTCTAATGTTCAAGAAAATCACTCGGTATTACTCGAATATTTCTCGGTATCAGTTTTAATTAAATGTAAAGTCTTGGAGTTTTAGGTTTTTAAGCAGTCCATGAGCAAGCGCCCACTCTAACAGTATTATTTCTGTTCTATTCAGTTCTTTATTTCTAACAGTTTTCATTAATGTGGTAAATACAGTTTAATCACAAACGAATTAGAATGTTTTAATCACTTAAAACTGTTCAGGTACCACATGCTGGGTGTGAGAGAGTTTTCTAAACATTTATACTGTTGCTGCTTTTGTGTTCTGTGGACTACAGAACTGAATTTAAGAATGAGCTTGGTTTATGTAATAACTTGTGAAGAAAAGACCAAAAGATTCATATTCTGAAATATTTATTCAGCAATATATAGCAGTACTATACACATCTCTCTAACCAGTGCTAGAAGTATCGCAAAATATTTCATTTGATCTTATGCATTCTACTTATTTTTTACATTCTTCAGATTCATGCATACAGCAAATGCAGCCATGATTGAAGCAATTAACCACTGCAATTTCTTGTTAAGCTGAAATCTCTAGTCGTGCAATTTTTAAAGCAGTTACAATCACACAATCTTTGAATACACTACTGTTTGCTTCCTTACATCTTCTAAATAGATACTCCATTTTCAGCTACTTTTGGCAGATCTTTTTCCTGGTCTGCAGTTTCCTTCACGTTGGTGATGACAGCTTTCTGCACTTTTTCATGTTCATCCTTTGATGACAATTTTGGAGCAAGCTCTGTACTTTCAGGTTTTGGTGGTGGTGCAGTTTCTTTGTCAGTGTCTGTGCCGTCCACTTTAGTAAGCTTTTTTTCTATGGCACTGGTCTTGGTAACTTGGGCGCCTGGGTCTGTTTTAGATTGGTCTTCCATTTGCTCTTTCTCCACTGAACTCTTTGGTACACTTTGTTCAAGCTGTATGTCTTTGGAGGCACTACTGGCTGTTCCTTGGTCTTGAGACTTGATTATTTCCTCCTCTTTGGTTTCTTTAGAAGCCTCCAATTTGCTTTCTTTAATTTCTTTATTCTCAATTTTTTCCTCAGATTCCATTTCCTTTTCTACAGGTTTTGAGGGTTCGCTTTTCTGAATGGCCTCAGGCTGTTTTTCAGTGAGTTGGATTGTTTCTTTTTCCTTTATGTTACCACTGTCTACCACATTATCTTTAGAGGTCTCTGCATGTTTCTGTGACTGCTCCTCAGATGTCTCTACTGTCACAGCTTTTTGCTGCTCTTCTTTTGACTGTTTTTGATCAAGCGCTTTTTCTACTTCCTTTGACTTCACACTTTGTTCTGTGTCTATTTTTGTACTGTCTACACTGTCCTTTGTACCACTCTCCTTTTTCTCAGATGATTCAAATTTTGTTTCCTTTGCAACAGATTTAGAAACATCATCTTCAGTGTCTTGACCCTTATTTGACTTGGCACTTTCTCCTATTTCTGCTTTCACACTTTGTGTATCACCAGCTGGTTTGCTATCCACTTTCTTCTCTGCTGGCTGTTCAGATTTGGATTCCTTGTCTTCATCTTTTGGTGCTGCTTCTTTCTTCTCTCCCTTTGCTTCTACTGCTTCTAGGTCTTTGCGTACATCCTCCACAACCTTTTTCATTGTACTTTCTGCCCCCTGAGTGTCGTGTACATCTGCTTTTGAGATGTCTACTCTATCTTGTGTTTCTGCTTTGCTGTCCTCCTTTTGAGCAGTCTCCAGTTCTGTCTCAGCGTTTTGTGATGCTGGCTTTGAGTCAGCATTGGATCCGTCCACCTCCACAGGTTTCACCTCACTAGTTTCCTTGTTTGTCTCTGATTTTGCAGCGGTGGCATTTTCAGGTTCTGCTACAGGCTTCAGGATTTCTGTCACCTTTTTGTCATCTGTTTCTTGAGATTTTTCCTCTGTAGTATTTTCTTGTGGCATAGAGTCTTTCGGTGGGGGTGAATCAGGACGATCTGACTTTTCTTTCAGCTGTGCCATATCCTCAGGAGCAGCTGTTTGCTCTGTTGGCTTTGGTTTCATATCTTTGTCTTCTACAGATTCTTTGTGAATTTCATGCTTGGGCACTTCATCAACACTGGTTATATCTGCCTGTATTTTGACTTCAGATTCTGTATCACCCTCTTGGATTTTGGACACTGTGTCTTTGGTTTCATCTTTATCCTCAGCTTTCTCTCCTGTGGGTTCTGCTGCAGGAACTTCACTTAGTATTGGCCCTTTGCCCAGGTCATCTTCCTTAGGAACCACACTTGTATTGATTGAGGGCTTTATTAATTCATCTTCATTTACTGTTGGCGGTTCTATATCTTCCTGTTCCTCTGGTTTGGGGCTGCCTTGGACATCCTCACTGGGTGATACTTGGTCTTTCAACTGGACGTCACTTTGTGCCGTCTTACCTTCATCCTCTTCTTCACTGCACACTTTGTCTGTTTTTTCATCCTCTCCTACCCCATTGCCATTCTCAGACCCTGTGTCTGATATCTCCACATCTTCACTGGTGGTCTCTGTAATGATCTCCTCAACAAACTTGTACTGCGGCTCTGCTTTCCGGGGTGCTCCCCCCTGTCTTATGACACAAGGGAGAGTATAGATGGGCGACTGCCTATAAACATAAGGTACTGAAACATGTGCATCAGAGAGAGTGGAGTACCTTGATTCTTCGCCCTCCAACAGTTTTCTGTTTGGAAAGAAGTATATAAATGTCAGATGCTAGCTGTTACATATTTTTACAACCCTTTTGGCATGTTGTAACTTGCTAACATGGTATGACTTTAAACCTCTTTGCAAAGTTAATTAAAACAATAAGTAATAAGTAGGAATTCGTATTCACTGAGTCTTCAGAGATACTGGGTTGTGTCCTGTACCTGTAAGAATAGATTTCTGCATCCAAAGCCAGTTTCACATTCAGCAGATCCTGGTACTCCTGCACATGACTGCTCATGTCATATCTGGTGGACTTCAGCTCATGTTCCAACTCTCTGATGGTGTCCTGGGAGTTATAGTTTAAAAAATAAAACTGTTAAAACACAGTGCTGTTTTCCTGGACAATGATTAAGCCTCATCTTGAATTAAACTTCAGAGTCATTGAAAAACTACCAAAGGGTATTCATTATAACAGTGGTTATGGCTTAATCTGGGTCTAGTGCTCTGGTTCTTTAAATAGTTAAATAGAGTTCAACAGTAGTTTAGTTTAGAAAGCTACAGGCCTCAACAAAAGTATTTCTTTAATATTAGTTTGTGTCCTGATCATGTGTCTTTTGAACATTATTCAGAGTCAGATATAGTTCATCCTGCAGTAAATATGGTTAAAAAGTTAAGGAAAAATTGCTCAGAGCTGCTGTATTTAAAGCCAGAAAAATGTCAACGTTAACATGTGTGGTTACTGAGTTAAAGACAAGATTTTTTTTTCTAATTTGCAAAAAAAAAAAAGCCTTGAAGCCATGCATTATATACATTTTTATGGTGCTTTGGGAAATCTGTTCTACAGGCCATCATTCAGTCTGCACTAAAGGTACAGGCTGAAATAACAGTGGTAGACCTCAGATTTGTGTTGCTGTACTTAAAGCCTGAAAATTACAAACCTCAACATAAACAGTTACGGACTGGAACTGTTTGAGCTTAGACTGAGGAATAACATTAACAGAAATCATGACTGGAGCACATGAATTAAGATAATCTCTGCCTTTTGTAAAGTGCAGAAGTGCAGACCAGCGTTCCTGTTGAGAAGGTGAACTCAGATTTGCAAAGCTGTAAAACCAAATGTCAGATACTGCTTTTGGTTCGGCCTATGAGCAAACCTGAAACCATCATCAGTTCCATGATAATATTTTGTGAACTGGTTCGAATCCTGTGGTGCTTCATGTGCAGCTGTAAAAGTTAAGGTGAAAGCAGCTCAGAGAGTGACGCGTTTCTTGTGTAGTGCTGTTCTAGAAAAGCTAGAAAACTAACCCCAACACTGGCTTATTAGTTAGGGAGAACACCTCTTTAGGTTTCATTTATGCACTGAAACCATGCACAATAATTATGTGATTCATGGAATGTTTATTCTGTCTTCTCTAAATGCAGCAATGCAGGTGAAGGTGAGCTCCGACCTGATAGTGGATTTAAGCTTATGTCGAGGTACAGAAAGGGAACCTCAGTACATAACGTAGACACTGATACACCCTTATGATTATGAACATGCCAATATGCATATATTTGTACTAATTTTGGTGGAGAGATCATTATATGTTTAGCGGTGCAGGTGATGGTGGAAACTGGCTGCTTAGTGAGTTATATCAGCTTTAAAATGAAAATAATGACCCCTAATCACATAAGTACTGGATAAATGATCATTAATCTATAGCATGTCTGAAATCAATCTGTGCTGGGATAATCAGACAGGGCAGGGGCAGATGAAAGCTGACCTGATAGTGGTGAATCTCAGCTTGGTGCCTCTGCTCCAGGTCGTACAGCTGCCTCTCCAGCGCTTCTCTGGTTCCCTTCACGGAGTCGAGCTCTACGGATTTGGACTGCAGCTGGCGCCGGTAGTCACTGATCTCGGCCTTGGTGGTGATGAGGTTCTCTCTGTTGACCTCCGCGGCTCTGGTCAGCTGGGCCACGTGCGCCCTGAAGCGCTCGTCAGCGGCGGGCTGCGCGTCGCACACTGCGGCGTGACCTTCAAGCTGCTGCCGGATGTCTCGGAGCGCCGCGGTGATGTCTCCTCGGCCGAAGCCTCTCACTTCATGCCTGACTTGGCTCTCCTGGATCTGGGCCACGATCTCCGCCACCTCGGCCTCATGGTTCTTCTTGAGGAAGCTGATCTCGTCCGCCAGCGCGCGGGCTTTGCTGTCCATCTCCTGCTTGGCCAAGCGCGCCTCGCTGATGAACTTGTGGAGCGCGCGCACGCTCTCCTCCGCCTCGGTTCGGTGGCGCGCCTCAAGCTCGCACTTCTCCCGCAACGAGCCGAAATCGTCCGTGAGGTTCTGGAGGCTCAGCTCGACCTGCTGCTTCTGGACGGCCATTTCCTGCACCTTCTCCCTCAGCGCCTTCATCTCCGGCTCGTACTCCTTGGACAGCGCAGTGGAGGACTTGGCTTTGAGACGAATGGCCTCTACCTCCGCCTCCAGCGCCTGGTTGGCGCTCTCCAGGTGACGAACTTTCTCGATAAACGTCGCGAAGCGGTCATTGAGGCCCTGAAGCACCTCTTTCTCGTTCAGAGGCTTTACTTCGTTCGACAGATGGTAGTAAAACTCATAGCGGTCTCCTGAGGTGGGAGCTGCTCCGTATTCTCCTCTCAGGGTTCCGTTCGCTCTGCTCTGCGCCGTCGCTAATCCCGGGCTGGCGCCGACGGCAGTGGCCCGCGTTGAACGCACCGGCAGCGGGTAGCGCTGCAGTTCCTCGCGCCTCCTGCCCGGAGACTTCAGCAGACGCTCCATCGTGAGGCTTGTGGATGACCCTTTCCTGCCTCTCGGGCTTTTTATACTCTGAGCTGGTTGCTGGACTGGCAGAAGCGGTCTGTAAAAGCACAGCATCAGCTGCAGCAGCTCATTGATCAACGACAGTGACGTCACGAGACCCCCACCACACACACCACCAACCTCCAGCTCTTCTGGGATGAACTCAAGTACAGTGGGATACTCATTAAGGCTACACTCTTAAAAAGATTGTCCTTCCTCAGTAAAAACAATCATTCTACAGCATTTAGAGCCATGAACATTCAAAGAAATATTGTATATAAGATAAAATGGTGCATTGCTATAAATGAAATTCTTCAGATTGTTGGAGAATGTGTTGTATATGGTTCTAAATATAACCTTGATGTAAAGGGTTCTCTATATAGCAACAAAAAGGGATATGGAATTTATTTGACGCCATGCTAACCCCATAGAAGCATTTGATGGACACAGCATTTTCCATCAGTCTGAAGAATGATTTAAATTAGCAAGGATCTTTGATTGTTCATGGTTTAACAAGAAGCATTAATGAAATTAATTTTGAGATCCTTCCACTAACTTTGCTTTTTGTCTCTGCAGAACAACAATGACACTCCCACATGCCACAAGGAAAGCTGTAGGGTGTACAATTGTCACTGGTTCAGTACACCTGATAGCACTGGGACAGACTGACAAGCAAAATCAACAAAGCTCAGCCCCAGTTCTCAATAACAGTCAACATCACTGACTGGCAAAATGATTAATGATTCAAAGCTTATGTTACTTTTACTCATGGCCACTCACTTGAACTCATAGTCACTTGTCTGTAGCTAACACTATAGCAACTCTACCATGTCTCAGATACTGATTATAAGCTACTTTTTACAGTGGGCTTTGGAGCAAAAACTGCATGTGTTTAATGTAGTATGGATTTCTACACACTACAATTTGCAGAATCATCAATAATCTAAATAAATTGAAAATTAATAAATAAATAAATAAATAAGCAACAGCAAAAAAAAAAAAAAAAACAAACAAAAAAAAAAACGCTTACTGGTTTGTAAGTAGGAACGCATTCTACTCACATATAATACACAGATGTTTTAATTTTGCTGTGTTTTTGTCCCATGAGGCTACTTCCTCTCACCATGCAGCATTATTAAAATGATATTTTGCTTTAGTTTGTGCCGCAGAAATGAACTGGTCAAGTCTGCACCATGGCCATGCTGGATAGAGTGAGAATACGGTCCAAACCCATTCACACAGCTGCAACACTATCATTTCAGAAACTCACAAAATCCAAGTTCTGCAAAGGAGTTAATATTCTTGCTTTATTTCTATTTGCTGCCTGAATACACAGAGGTGAAAAATAAAGTGGTTACAGCATCGTGAATTAAAAAACAAACAAATATTTTTACAGTTGTATATTGGAGTTACTGAACATAATAAAATAAGCAAATTCATCCCAGTTTAAAGACACTTAGCAATATCTCAAGGGACATAGAATTCAAACTGCCAGTACATTTACACACAGCCCACATGCAAAGAAATCAGTTTCTGAAATTATAATGTGTGTGTCAAAGAAATGAGTCTATTTCAGGATACTGCGATACAATATTTAAATTCTGTTTGTACTACTATATATGTGAGACTACACCAAGCATGTCATGCATTGATGGTTGCAATCTGACAATAAAATGATTAGGAAAGTGTAATATAGATGTTTTATTAAGCAGCACTTTTGAGCATATAAATAAAAGCTGTTAATCGTTTACATTTCCAGGTTATTCAGTAACAGATAACATATATAAACAGGCAGCCTACTCAGTATCTAGAAGATAATGTTTTCTTCTAAAAGACTGCATAAATGTTCGAATCTCATACACGTCTTTTCGGTTATTGTGAAGGACTTTGTAGAGTTTATTTCTGCAGTTTCTCCATTCGGTGGATATGTTTTGGAGTGTCATGCCCTCTTTATAATGCTTGACTGCTTTTGCCTCTGAGCCGAGACGGTACATGTTGAAATCTCCATACAGGCGATGCCAGGCCTGGAGGTCAGCTGGCTTCATGTTGGGGCGGGCAAACAGCTCTTGAAACTTCTGCTCTGCTTTGGCACAGTTCTTAATTTCGGCATACCTATTCGCTAACTCCATCTGTGGGTAGAGGTAATCTGGATTGAGGCGGGCACCCTCCTCTGAATGGTGGATGCAGAGTCGCAAAAGTTGTGGGTTGTGTATGTCTCCCAATTGCTTGGCTTTCCAGCGATAATTGTTGGCAAGTTCATGATGCAAGCGTGAAGAGTCAGGTGCTTTTTCCAACATTTTCTTCAGCATCGACAATGCCATGTCATAACACTCCTCCTTCTTCATGAACTTAGCAACATACAAGACTACGTTCAGGTCATAGGGAGCCAAGCGTAATGCTTTTCTCATGTGCTCCCATGCTTCTGCATTCCTCTTGTTTTTGTAGCTCTTCAACCCCAGATAGACATGGATCAGGGCATTGTCAGGGTCCAGTTTCAGGGCTTTCTTTAGTTGTGACACAGCAGAGGACACTTCGAAAGGCACACGTTTGTCTTCCCTTATCTCCAGCCCCTCCACGTGGAACAGGGAAAAGGCATAGCCGGTGTTCCACTCCTTGTCCTCTGGTTCTTTTTCTATAGCCTCCTGGAAGACGTCTTTGGCCCTGCTGTAGTGCTTCTTGGAGAACCAAAGGAGGGACCATGCCTTTTCACTCTGAACTTCACGGATTGACAATGCTTCTTCTGGATTAGGGACAGTTTCAGTAAGTTTTTCCAGGTAAAACTTGGCCACTTCATCATTACACATGAGATGCTGCAACCATGCTAAATTTCCATATGTTACAATAACATTTAAATCATTTTTGGCCTTTTCCAAATACTCAAGAGCCTTGTCATTAAGTCCTTGCAAGTGTTTAATGTAGGCCAAAAAATTTAAGATTGTCTGCTTGAAATCCTGTCCATACTGAGATTGGACAGCTAAGCTCTCAGTGTATTTGACCTCCAGGAAATTAAGATCGGCATCCTCCTTTTCTAAGTCCCAAGTAAAATGACACTCCAGCTTTTTTAGTTCCTCCTCAAGAATGCTCTTCATGATTTCAAAGCTAAAAAGAGAATACATTATTGTATAAATATTTATAATGTCACAGAATTTTATATATATGTTCAACTCTCTTAAATTAATCTTTTTTCATACAGATATTTCCTTGGATTACCAGACTAATGTTTGCTTATAAAGAACTATTTTTTTCTGGCGAATATTTTCACTCAAACACTTACTTAAGATGATGTTGACGCTGGTAAAATTATTAATTAAACACCTCGTACTGTTTTTATTAAAATACATGTGTAAGTGCTAAAACCTATACTTTTATTTTTTAATTTGCGGTTCTCCTGCTGTGCGGTCAGTTACCCCCAGTAGCTTCCGGAGAAAACAGAAGCACGGAAGACTGATTTAGTCTCCACTATTAATTAAAATATGTAATGACAGTTTAAAACACAAATGAGCAAATATTGAGTAAACTGAGCCTGGTGTGTTGCAGGACAGGTTGGACCTGAGAATCTGTAGTAAAATGGCAAAACTCTACAAGAACGTAGTATGAGAGGCTTACCTTGTGTTATCAGTAACTCGGGGACTGCTGGATGTTACCTAATTTTTGAGGAAATCATCCGTTTAAATAGTCTACAGCTGTGGTTCTCGTAAGTTTCGCTTTCTATTCCTTAGAAGCAAGTTAAGCGAAACTATGAACTGACACATTCTCCCAAAGATGCCCTCAGAAAAGAAATTAAATATAAATTCAGTACTACAACTATCAGAGGGGTACGACTGAGTTTTATTCTCAGAATATATATTTTTTTAATGCTCGTGCAAAGGCCACATAATAACCTGGCCACAAAAAAACAAAAAACAAAAAAAAAACACCACCCAGTAAAAAGTTTAATGTGAGATAATGTATATAATTTTTTATTTGTTTATCCATTGGCTAAATCCTCAGCAAGCCTGAGTCGAAACACAAGATTTAGATTATTCACAACTGAAAGTCTATAACTGAGAAAATATCTCGTGATGTTAACTCTAATTACGGAGAAAAAGAAACTGTTGCCCATTATGAAAGGCGTTAGCGCCACCCAGCGCCAAAATATCATCAGGATTTCTTTTACAGTGAGTTTACCTGTCAGCTGCGCTATGTAAAACTTGTTAAAACGTAAATAACTAGATCAAGCAGAAAAAAAAAAGCATATGTTTACTGCTGTTGCCTTGTAAAGCCAAATAATATTCATTCAAAAATCAAATTGTCAGATCAGTTTTTTTGACCAGGCCAGTCCCCCAAACACAACAAACTTACCTACAGCTTTAACATAAAACACAAATTCTGTTTTAGACCTCAGTGTGGGGTGGAATGTAGTCTGGAAGGAGATGAATCACATAACTAATTAAAACAAAACTTTATTATTTAGTTATTAATTATAATTTCATTCATTCATTATCTGTAACCCTTACCGAGTTCAGGGTCGCGGTGGGTCCAGAGCCTACCCAGAATCATTGGGCGCAAGGCAGGAACACACCCTGGAGGGGGCGCCAGTCCTTCACAGGGCAACACACACACTCACACTTACGGACACTTTGGAGTCACCAATCCACCTACCAACGTGTGTTTTTGGACTGTGGGAGGAAACCGCAGCACCTGGAGGAAACCCACACAGACACAGGGAGGACACACCACACTCCTCACAGACAGTCAGCCGGAGTAAACCCATGCTGACACAGGGAGAACACACCACACTCCTCACAGACAGTCACACAGAGGAAACCCACGCAGACACAGAGAGAACACATCAAACTCTTCAGACATTCCAGAGGAAACCCACGCAGACACAGGGAGAACACACCATACTCCTCACAGACATTCCAGTGGAAACCTACGCGGACACAGGGAGAACACACCACGCTCCTCACAGACAGTCACCCGGAGGAAACCCACGCTGACACAGGGAGAACACACCACACTCCTCACAGACAGTCACCCGGAGGAAGCCCACGAAGACACAGGGAGAACACACCTCACTCCTCACAGACAGTCACCCGGAGGAAACCCACTGACACAGGGAGAACACACCACACTTCTCACAGACATTCCAGAGGAAACCCATGCAGACACAGGGAGAACACACCTCACTCCTCACAGACAGTCACCCAGAGGAAACCCATGCAGACACAGGGAGAACACACCACACTCCTCAGACAGTCACCCGGAGGAAACCCACTGACACAGGGAGAACACACCACACTCCTCACAGACATTCCAGAGGAAACCCATGCAGACACAGGGAGAACACACCTCACTCCTCACAGACAGTCACCCAGAGGAAACCCATGCAGACACAGGGAGAACACACCACACTCCTCACAGACAGTCACCCGGAGGAAACCCACGCAGACACAGGGAGAACACACCACATTCCTCACAGACATTCCAGAGGAAACCCACGCAGACACAGGGAGAACACACCACACTCCTCACAGACAGTCACCCGGAGGAAACCCACTCGGACACAGGGAGAACACACCACACTCCTCACAGACAGTCACCCGGAGGAAACCCACGCAGACACAGGGAGAACACACCACACTCCTCACAGACAGTCACCCAGAGTGAGACTTGAACTTATTAACAGCAACAACAACTACAATAATAATAATAATATATTAATATTCATAATATTTTTTAGTAATTACATTGAGTTATTCACTGTGCTGATGTTAGGTATTTTATAATCAGAAGAGGTGGGAAAGAAAAAGTAAAAAGTAAGCCTCTCCAGGATTTCATTTCAGGTGCCAGTCTTCTCTAATGACCTCAAAGCAGTGTCAGATGTGGCAGGGCAGTGGAAACCAATTTCCTGAAGGGCTTTTTTTTCTGAACCTGACTTTGCACCCTCTGGTAATGAGAGATGAGGAAAAGAAAGCTCAGTGCTCACTTACTCTTTCATTTCATGAAACACAAGAAATTTTCACTGTTGGGAAATGACAATTGGTGCATGATAAAATACCTTTCACGCTTGAGTTATGAGTTGAAAAATCTACTTCTGTTCATTTTGAAGTTTAATTATTCCCCTTAAATCTTTAACCTGCTGAAATACTGTTCGTATAGACTGCATGATAGTGTGCATTCCTCCTCCTCTAATGACACAGGGTGCTTGTTGAGACATGATGAGTTAACCTGGGTCTTCTTTGAAAATTGTTTATTTTATTGCATTACTGAGTAAAATGTATGCTTTTAATGACCAGCGACATATTTATTCATTCATTCATTGTCTGCAACCACTTAACCAGTTCAGGGTCGTGTTGGGTCCAGAGTCTACCCTGAATGACAAACACATGATTAATACAATAAAATGTAATAAAGCTATACAACTATAGCCTGTCTGAACATGTTTTGTTCAGTGATTACAGTTTAATAGCCAGAGTCAGGCCATCACCAACAGTGAGCATGCTCAAATCCACTCGCTGATCTTTGTGTAATTTCTTGTTCAGCCTGTCAATGCTCTGTGAAATGATATCATCTTCTGCAGGGTTTATGACTTTCCCACCCCAAAGGACCTAAGGAGCAGAGAGCCAGTGGGTCAGTAAAAACAGTCAGAGCTTTTAGGCCATTACATTCTATATATATTATACATGACGTGCCCAGGTCACATAGCTACTGATACATTTACATGAATGCAGCGGAAGTGACTTCTAAACATACAATAAAAATAATGCTATTAGGAAAATTATTTCCTAGGCTTGTACAACACCATACTTACATTATCAATAGCTATAATGCCACCCTTACGAATAAGCTGGAGAGATTTTTCATAGTAATTTTCATTGTTTTCCTTGTCAGCATCAATGAATACAAAGTCATAAGTTCCAGCTTCACCAGCTTGAAGAAGTTCATCTGAAAAGGACCAGTTGTTAATAAATTGGAGGATGTCTACACTCAGACTAAAGAGAAAAGAGATGATGTAAAACTGTAAATAAATAAATAAATAAAAGGTTAAAATCACCTAAGGTCTGAAGGGCCGTTTGATGGCGAATATCAATTTTATCTCCAACTCCAGCCTAAAATAATTGAACATTGAGGCTGTTATTATTTATATCCATCTCATGCTGAAGAGACAAAAGATAGTTTTGCTTTATTGCTAGTGTGTCGTTTTCTCTGTCTTTTAGACTAATTGTGTCACTATCTGGTGCAAAAACTGCAAGTCCATCTGTTCTGCCCCTGGGATTCAAAAAAGCACAGATAACGCAAAGGTACTGCTTGGCTTTGCAAGTCATGTGGACACTAACGCCCAAGTTGACATCCACATCTTTTTCCATCAGCGCTCTCCCCTCTATGATGGACATTCCTGCATTTCTTGAGTGAGCGGACAATTAGGATTCACGCTGTCTTCCCTATACTCTGAGAGACTGCTGAAAATCAATTAGTTTAAATGCACATACATACGCTGCACTTTTCTCTTCAGTAGAGCGTGAATCAGTAAAATACATTTGTCAGAGAAGCAGTGGTGTTCTAGTCTGCATTTTTCATTTGAAACACATCTTTATAATAGGGATTCTTAAAGGAGCAGGTGTTTCATGAGCTTTGAAAAAATGAGCAATGCATTAAAAGGATAACAATAATTTCAGTAAATTTGAAACAGACCTCTTGAAAGAACGGTTTGGAAATATTAATGTAAACTTCATTTATTTCACATGCCACCACTCGTCCATCCTCAGGAAGCACCAGAGCCATACTCAAGGTATTGTATCCAGTGTACATGCCTGAGATTAAAAAACAAACAAACAACAACAGTGTGAGAATGACGGTCTCAAACATATAAATGGTGTTCATTCATTCACTGTCTGTAACCGCTTATCCAGTTCAGGGTCACGGTGGGTCCGGAGCCTACCCGGAATCACTGGGCGCAAGGCAGGAACATACCCTTGAAGGGGCTCCAGTCCTTCACAGGGCGACACACACTCGCACACTCACACCTGTGGACACTTTTGAGTTACCAATCCACTTACCAATGTGTGTTTTTGGACCGAGGGAGGAAACTGGAGCTTTAGGAGGAAACCCATGCAGACACAGGGAGAACACACCAAACTCCTCACAGAGGCCAGGAGCGGGACTTGAACCCACAACCTCCAGGTCCCTGGAGCAGTGTGATTGCGACACTACCTGCTGCACCACCATGCCGCCCATAAATGGTGCTGAATACTGAAATGGCCTGAAAGCTTTAATCAAACATCAAATTCTCACCTATTTCAATAGTTTTGTTGCCCTTTATCAGCTTCAACAAACTGGACATTAACTGAGCCTGCTCTGCAGCCACCATCATGACACGTTTAGCGTCTTCCATAGTTCTCTGAGAAATAGAAATACAATGAATAAAATAATTAACTAAAATGAAAAACAAACAAACAAAAAAATACGAAATATTAACCAAATATTTTGGTCAAAAATGAAGTACAAATGTGTTCTGCTTTTTTTATTTATTTATTTTTTATTTTGTTATTTCATATATGAAGCTCTACTGACCTCTAGTGTCTGTAATATCAAACATGCTCGTGGAAGTCACTCGTTTTTATGCTACTGTTTTGTATTTGTTTAATTAGTAGGAAAGCGATGTGTTTAATTCTGCATTGTCACAGGTGATTACACATACCAGGCGCAGCTTGGTCAGCACTGGGTTTTCCCTTAAGGAGTTATTGAGCACATACTGGAGCAGAGGATCGTTTCCTTCATGACTCTTGCTGATGAGGCTTGGCTTTCCAGTTCCTTACGACAGAATAAAGACAAAGGAAAGTCAAATACAGCTGTTGGAGAAAGTAATGTTAGAAGAGTCATTCCATAAGATCTGTGCCAAATACGCATTCTAATTTATCATTTTATTGTGTTTAGAAATTACACTTTTTTGTCAAGTTTGTGCTACATTAACTTCTTTTTAAAAATAGCAGTTTTACAAATACCCTTAACCAGAGCTGACCACCTTCCTCTGAAGGCGTGTGCTTCATCTCATTTAATGTGACTGTACTACTTTTATCTTGGTGTGTGTAACACAAGCGAAGGCAAGACTAGATCACAGATGTATTATTACATTTAAAAATCCCAGATCAATTTTTTAATATTTGAATGAAATGTTAATGATGGTGTTTGGCATGACCGTGAAGTGTATGTTAATTAAGCTTTTATTAATTCAACATTATTTTATTATATTGATCAAATATGATTCAATATATAATAAATATTTTTGAAGTTGTGCTTAAATGAGTGTATATGCAGAGAAATTAAAAGAGAAAAATGAAAACGTACCTTTAACTTATTATACGTGTTGCTACACATTTTGAATGAACTTTGTTTGACCTACTTAGAGCAAATAGACTTAGTTACCTTACGCAAGGCTTATGTTTTACGCAAGTCCTAAAATATGCTGCCTTTGAAATAAATTTGAATTGAAAGTTGAAATGAAAATACAAAAATATTACCAGGTTTTGCCTTTAAACATTTAATAGGATTTGTTCAAAAGGAAACTTGTTTGTGACGTGTTAATGATGTGTAATCACAAGGTTTTAAATTTGGTACGGAGCAGTCAAAAATTACTTTCTGATTTCAGGCTGGGTTAGTCATGGGAGTATGTTGTGAAGTAATGTTCTTTACAATAGTATCTCCTGTTAGTTTTATTTTATGCCGTTGTGTCCTTTAAATCATTGTCTGTATTTGACAGTGTTCAGCCAAATGCTGTGTATCATCGATCTTCACCGAACCATTCTCTTAAATGACAAAGCACTAAGAAATTAAGGCTTTTTTATGTATATTCTGTTAGCAGAACTTTTGTATCCTCCTAAATGAATTTGACTCTTTTAATTTCTCTTTTTCCCAGAATAATGTCATCAGATTCATACATGACATGAACCTCTGTAATATCATCATTTAGATCTTACCTGACCATGATAGGAAAAGCAAAACAGCGAAAATTATCCTGGAAAGTATCTTGATGTCCTCCATGGTTGTGTTGGTGATTCAGTTAGGTGCAAGAGTCCAGTGAGCATTGAGTACTTATCACCACCATTTTTTTTTTTTTTTGTAATGACCGCCTCCTCACAGCAAATAGTTAAAAAAAAAGGATGACATTGCTAATTTTCACCTAAACTAGAAAAAATAACACCAGATTTCTGTAAATAGTTGAAATTTCTCTTTGTATGGTACTAACAACTTATTTTCTCAGAGTGGATATTTAAGGACAAATCTATTACTGAATCAATAAAAATAAGAAACCATGGTCACATTAACATTGTTAGAGGGTTTTTTCTCTATATTCCTTGAACACCTATATGTTATATAACTGCATATAATGTACATTGGGAACCAATTAAATTAATTTGCATATCAGATGTATATATTAGGGCAGCACGGTGGTGCAGCAGGTAGTGTCGCAATCACACAGTGGGGCCTGGAGGTTGTGGGTTCGATTCCCGCTCCGGGTGACTGTCTGTAAGGAGTTGGTGTGTTATTTGCGGTTTCCTTCCACAGTCCAAAAACAAACATTGGTAGGTGGATTGGTGACTCAAAAGTTTCCGTTGGTGTAAATGTGAATGTGTGTGTTGCCCTGTGAAGGACTGGCGCCCCCTCCAGGGTGTATTCTCGCCTTGCGCCCAATGATTCCAGGTAGGCTCTGGACCCACCACGACCCTGAACTGGATAAGGTTTACAGATAATGAATGAATGTATATATTAACCACCTAAATCCTGCAAACATTTAGAGTCCAACAATGAATTCCTGTTATATTTACTATCACTTGTTTTAAAGGAACACTAGATTTCCTACCCTCCTCCAAAAGTTACATAGTGCATGTTCTGCCATGCTGAGCAGTGAGTAGCAACCACAGAGACCCTATTCTTCCTGTTACAGGTAGGTCCTGGTAGTGTTACTTTAATATTGCACTTACAGAACCAGCAGCAAATATTATTTATATAATAGTGATCAAGCCTCTACTGATTTTATTACCAGCCGCGTACCTTAGCATGAACCTATGCATTACCTATGCATTACCTTAGCATTACCTATGTAACAGTGAGCTCCCCAACATACATAGCCTATGTGTGAGTTCAAACAATGCATAAATTAATTAATTAAAATCATGTATGTGGTGTGTGATGCATATTTGGTCTTAGTTTTGAAGTATTTTTTTTATCTTTCCTACTTTCCCTGATTGCAAGGAGATGGTGGACCACTGTTGACCCACTGAGGGCAAAGTTGGAGGTCCACTAATGTTTCGCACAGCATTTTCTTGGTGGACCACTGGTGATTAGACAAAATACCACATTTTAGCACTTTTCCATTCACAGTCCAATTTACATTTTTTCCTTCATTAGGTTCTTTTGTAATTCTTTATAAATAAGATTAGTAAATAATTTTAATCCAGCACAGTGTCAACATTTTTATCATAATCATTTTATATCAGGGTTATACTCATTATTATATCTCTCATAGTTGTTGGTAATATTTGTATTAGTTTGTTTTCCAGAATAAAAGTCTCTGTGAATGTGAAATCTGTTTGAGGAGATTATAAATGAGTTATATCCTGTACAGGACAGTAATCTGAGTGGTCCGATGGAGGACCAGCAATGGTCTACAGTCAGTGGTGTGCCAGTTTTTTATGAGGGTGGACCGATAAATTGTGTTATTGGAAACACAAGTCAACAGCTAAAAGGAATCATGGCAATCCTAAACTAGGATAAAATAACTAGGATAAAATCCTAGTTTAAAAAATAAGTTAATACATTGGTTTTAAGGGATTTCAAGGTCATCCACTGTAGGAGCCGATCTGCTGAGTTTATTATGAAAAAGTATTGGAAGATGAAATATTAACTGCATTGTTCTGAGTGTGTTCTGTGTTACCGAAATAACTAGTTACAGTGAATGACTGGTGAGGCATGTTTGTTATACTGCCCTCTGCTGGACACTTATCCGCACAACACATTGTTTATTGTGCGTACTTCACATAGATCAGGTTTCCCATGTTTAGTCCTAGTGCAAAGCAGCTGCGCCCTGTACATTTTTCATGGTTTGACAAAGTGAAAGGGAGAGCGTGTTAATGATGGGAAGAGTGGAGAGATATCGCCTCTGGGTCAGCCTCCCAACAAACAGCAAAGTACTTCCTCCTGTCAGTTGTGGAGTAAGCAAACCTTTTTACTGCTCTCTCTCTCTCTCTCTCTCTCTCTCAAGTTAAGTTTAGGACCAGGTTTAAGGTCTTTAATTTCAGGTGTAGTGTTTCTAGGCTACAGAAATGTCCCCACACATGTGCATCCCTTTACCCATACCATCACAATGAACTTTTCATTTGAAAAGGTACTTTTGCTCCCCGATGCTGAGGTCAGGGTTAGCTGACTGAAGTCAAGCCAGCCTCCACTTGGAAAAGCTTGGTCAAGCCAGCCCCCACTTAGATTTGGTGGAACGTCGTATTCTGAACATTACGGTAATAGCGTGCAGAGGAACAAATTTCTAAATAAAAGCCAAAAGTCAATGACAGGAAATGTATGTAATAATAAATAATTTTCTAAACAAATAATAAATGGATAAACAACAAATATTTGCTATTTTGTGGAAATGATGAAGATTTTAGGACATGACTCTCAAGTCACTCTGATGTGCCATTTATAAAAAAGGCCCTTTGTGTAGTCCTATGTCTGTAAATTTATTTCCAAATTTAAATAATTATTAAAAAGAAACCTTTAGTTTGCACAGAACAATTACACTTCATAATCATAGTACAACACCTGATTATGTCACTCAATTAATATAAAGTCATTCTGATGTGTCATTTCAAAATAAAGGCCCTTTGAATTGTCCCATTTCTGTAAATTAATTTCCAAATTTAAATAATTATTAAAAGGAAACCTTTAGTTTGCACAGAACAATTTCACTTCATAATCATAGTACCACATCTGATTATGTCACTCACTGAATATCAAGTCATTCTGATGTGTCATTTCAAAATAAAGGCCCTTTGAATTGTCCCATTTCTGTAAATTTATTTCCAAATTTAAATAATTATTAAAAAGAAACCTTTAGTTTGCACAGAACAATTTCACTTCATAATCATAGTACCACACCTGATTATGTCACTCACTTCATATGAAGTCATTCTGATGTGTCATTTCAAAATAAAAGCCCATTGAATTGTCCAATTTCTGTACATTTATTTCCAAATTTAAATAATTATTAAAAGGAAACCTTTAGTTTGCACAGAACAATTTCACTTCATAATCATAGTACCACACCTGATTATGTCACTCACTTCATATGAAGTCATTCTGATGTGTCATTTCAAAATAAAAGCTCTTTGAATTGTCCCATTTCTGTAAATTTAATTCCAAAATTTAGATCATTATTAAAAAGAAACCTTTAGTTTGCACAGAACAACTTCACTTCATAATCATAGTACCACACCTGATTATGTCACTTACTTCATATGAAGTCATTCTGATGTGTCATTTCAAAATAAAAGCCCATTGAATTGTCCCATATCTGTAAATTTAATTCCACATTTAAATAATTATTAAAAGGAAACCTTTAGTTTGCACAGAACAATTTCACTTCATAATCATAGTACCACACCTGATTATGTCACTCACTTCATATGAAGTCATTCTGATGTGTCATTTCAAAATAAAAGCTCTTTGAATTGTCCCATTTCTGTAAATTTAATTCCAAAATTTAGATCATTATTAAAAAGAAACCTTTAGATTGCACAGAACAATTTCACTTCATAGTCATAGTACAACACCTGATTATGTCACTCATGTAATATGAAGTCATTCTGATGTGTCATTTCAAAATAAAGGCCCTTTGAATTGTCCCATTTCTGTAAATTTATTTCCAAATTTAAATAATTATTAAAAAGAAACCTTTAGTTTGCACAGAACAATTTCACTTCATAGTCATAGTACAACACCTGATTATGTCACTCATGTAATATGAAGTCATTCTGATGTGTCATTTCAAAATAAAGGCCCTTTGAATTGTCCCATTTCTGTAAATTAATTTCCAAATTTAGATAATTATTAAAAAGAAACCTTTAGTTTGCACAGAACAATTTCACTTCATAATCATAGTACCACACCTGATTATGTCACTCATGTAATATGAAGTCATTCTGATGTGTCATTTCAAAATAAAGGCCCTTTGAATTGTCCCATTTCTGTAAATTTATTTCCAAATTTAAATAATTATTAAAAGGAAACCTTTAGTTTGCACAGAACAATTTCACTTCATAATCATAGTACCACACCTGAATATGTCACTCATGTAATATGAAGTCATTCTGATGTGTCATTTCAAAATAAAGGCCATTTGAATTGTCCCATTTCTGTAAATTTATTTCCAAATTTAAATAATTATTAAAAGGAAACCTTTAGTTTGCACAGATTAATTTCACTTCATAATCATAGTACCACACCTGAATATGTCACTCATGTAATATGAAGTCATTCTGATGTGTCATTTCAAAATAAAGGCCATTTGAATTGTCCAATTTCTGTACATTTATTTCCAAATTTAAATAATTATTAAAAGGAAACCTTTAGTTTGCACAGAACAATTTCACTTCATAATCATAGTACCACACCTGATTATGTCACTCACTTCATATGAAGTCATTCTGATGTGTCATTTCAAAATAAAAGCTCTTTGAATTGTCCCATTTCTGTAAATTTAATTCCAAAATTTAGATCATTATTAAAAAGAAACCTTTAGTTTGCACAGAACAACTTCACTTCATAATCATAGTACCACACCTGATTATGTCACTTACTTCATATGAAGTCATTCTGATGTGTCATTTCAAAATAAAAGCCCATTGAATTGTCCCATATCTGTAAATTTAATTCCACATTTAAATAATTATTAAAAGGAAACCTTTAGTTTGCACAGAACAATTTCACTTCATAATCATAGTACCACACCTGATTATGTCACTCACTTCATATGAAGTCATTCTGATGTGTCATTTCAAAATAAAAGCTCTTTGAATTGTCCCATTTCTGTAAATTTAATTCCAAAATTTAGATCATTATTAAAAAGAAACCTTTAGATTGCACAGAACAATTTCACTTCATAGTCATAGTACAACACCTGATTATGTCACTCATGTAATATGAAGTCATTCTGATGTGTCATTTCAAAATAAAGGCCCTTTGAATTGTCCCATTTCTGTAAATTTATTTCCAAATTTAGATAATTATTAAAAAGAAACCTTTAGTTTGCACAGAACAATTTCACTTCATAGTAATAGTACAACACCTGATTATGTCACTCATGTAATATGAAGTCATTCTGATGTGTCATTTCAAAATAAAGGCCATTTGAATTGTCCCATTTCTGTAAATTTATTTCCAAATTTAAATAATTATTAAAAGGAAACCTTTAGTTTGCACAGATTAATTTCACTTCATAATCATAGTACCACACCTGATTATGTCACTCATTAAATATCAAGTCATTCTGATGTGTCATTTTAAAATAAAAGCTCTTTGAATTGTCCCATTTCTGTAAATTTATTTCCAAATTTAAATAATTATTAAAAGGAAACCTTTAGTTTGCACAGAACAATTTCACTTCATAATCATAGTACCACACCTGATTATATCACTCACTTCATATGAAGTCATTCTGATGTGTCATTTCAAAATAAAAGCTCTTTGAATTGTCCCATTTCTGTAAATTTAATTCCAAAATTTAGATCATTATTAAAAAGAAACCTTTAGATTGCACAGAACAATTTCACTTCATAATCATAGTACCACACCTGATTATGTCACTCATTAAATATAAAGTCATTCTGATGTGTCATTTCAAAATAAAAGCTCTTTGAATTGTCCCATTTCTGTAAATTTAATTTCAAATGTAAATAATTATTAAAAAGAAACCTTTAGTTTGCACAGAACAATTTCACTTCATAGTCATAGTACAACACCTGATTATGTCACTCATGTAATATGAAGTCATTCTGATGTGTCATTTCAAAATAAAGGCCATTTGAATTGTCCCATTTCTGTAAATTTAATTCCAAATTTATATCATTATTAAATGTGAACCATTAGTTTGCACAGAACAATTTCACTTCATAATCATAGTACCACACCTGATTATGTCACTCACTGAATATGAAGTCATTCTGGTGTGCCATTTTAAAAAAGAACTATTGTAAATGATCACATTTCAGCTATATTCACTCCGGATGTTGGAATTGTTATTAAAAGGAATCCTCCAGTTTGCACACACCACTTTCACTTTATAATGAAAGTACACCCCCTAAATATATGTCTCTCACTTAATATCAAGTCATTCTTGTGTGCCATTTCAGATTAGGACCACTGTAATCAATCAGATTTAAATTATATTCACTGTAGATGTTGAGATTGTTAATAAAAGGAATCCTCCAGTTTGTAAACACTACTTTCACTTCATAATGATAGTACAGCACATGCAAGCATCAATCATTTAATGTCATACTATTGTAGTGTGTCTAATTTGTTCATCCACTCATTACATCCAGATCACATTACTGATATAATGCACGACGCGGTTCCTCAGCGCCTTCAAGAGTAGTCGACTCATGTACCGAGTGATTACTCCAGTGTGAATCGAAGGAACTGGCGTTAGAAGCGTGCTGGAGTCACTCCCTCGCTGGTGGATTACCCCTTCAGGTCCGGGGAATTTTTTTGGGGGGGGTTAAGGGTGGGGGCTGTTAGCCTCCGACTTCAGGACAAGGGAAGTGAGGCTAACAGGGGCGCACCTCTGGGGGATCCATGGTTAAAGAAATCCCTCAAGAGTTCGCCCATCAGACCCCCTAAACCCTTAACAGTTCCAGTACAGGACGTCGTTGCAGGGCCCCCTGCCTCCGTGGACGTTGTCGCAGGGCCCCCTGCCTCCGTGGCGTCGTCGCAGGGCCCCCTGCCTCCGTGGACGTTGTCGCAGGGCCCCCTGCCTCCGTGGACATCGTCGCAGGGCCTCCTGCCTCCGTGGACGTCGTCGCAGGGCCTCCTGTCTCTGTGGACGTCGTCACAGGGCCTCTCGTCTCCGTGGACGTCGTCGCAGGGCCCTCTGCTCCCAAGGATGTCGCTGCACTCCCTCCTGATCTCCAGGAGAAGCTTGCAAGCCTCTTGGCACGTCTGGAGGTCTCCGTGAAGGCGGCACCCGCCGCTCCTGTCTCCGTGAAGGTGGCACCAGCCGCTCCTGGACTCATGACTGTGGCTCCGGCCGCTTCTGCACCCGTGACTGTGGCTCCGGCCGCTTCTGCACCCGTGACTGTGGCTCCGGCCGCTTCTCCACCCGTGACTGTGGCTTTTTTACACATTTAAAATATTCCGAAAGATGGTTCTTCATGGAACCAATAGTACTTCTCCTATGGCGTCACTCAGTGAATGTCACGATTAGCGGGGCAGACTGACGGAGGCGGACGCACTTGCTAAAACACAGTAATTTTAATGAAACAAAAGATACAACAAAACAAAGACTGGCAACTACGGAAACAACTAGACATATGAAATGAATTGAGGAAAACAACAGAGACAGACCAAACTAAGAAACAAGACACAGATACACTGGAGGCGAAACAACGATACTTAGAGGAAAGAAATGACAAGGCTTGGGGAGAAAAACAAAATGACATGACTACAAATGAGAATTACACAAACCGACATGACTTTGGAATCAAAATGAAACGACTAGGAAACAAAAACAACCTGACTTTAAGTGGGAGAGAAACAACACCATATGACTATGAAAAAGGAAGAAACAACATGACTGGGAAACTAAACGAAACGTCTTGACTAGGAAGTTAACAACACAAAACGAAACGACATGACTTGACTGGGAAAGAGCAAAACAAATGACCGATAACAGGAAGTGACACAAGGGAACTTAAATACTACATACAAACGAGACACACCTGAGACAGATAACGAGGACAGCGGACAAGGAGGCGGAACAAAGGCGGGACATGGGTGGAGACAAGGACAACAGACACAACAGAACAGACACAGGAGCTGGGGACATGACCGGACCGGATATAGGAGACTGGACACAGGACAGGACAGGAGGCTGACAAAGGGAGGCTACAGGAGAAGAGACTTGGGACAAGACAGAGGACAGAAACGGGACAAGACAGAACTAGAGACGGGTGATGAAATACTGGAATGAAGAGGGGGACGGACTGGAGACAAAACTGGAGAGCAGACGGGACTGAACGGGTGACTGAAAAAAGGGAAAAGGAGACAGGACTTGAGACTGGAAAGGACTAGACAGGACACATGAGACTGGACCGGAGCAGGAAACTGGACAGGGTGCTTGACATTGGATAGGACAATGGATGGGAACGGGGATTGGACGAGACTAGGAACTGGAGACAGAAGCAGGTGACTGAACAGGTTTAGGGACAGAAGACTGGACATGGGCAGGTGACAGGACAGGGGACTGGAATGGAGACAGAACATGTGGCAGAACTGGGTAATGGGACTGGACAGGAGCAGAGACTGGTGACGAGACAGGGGACATAACTGAGGACAGGACAGAACCAGAGACAGAAGATTGGACAGGAGCAGGGGACAGGACAGTGGACTGGAAGGGAGACAAGACAAGTGACTGAACAGGGGACAGGACATTTGATTGAACACTGGATGTATACGGGGACTGGACATGAGGCAGGACAGGTGACGGGACTGGGTGTTGGGAATGGACAGGAGACTGGACTTGAGACAGGACAGAGGGTTGAAATGGAGACTGGACTGAAGACAAGACAGGTGAAGAGACAGGTGATAAGACATAAGACTGAAATGTGGACTGGACTGGATTAACAGGGGACTGGATAAGACTTGGCAGGGGAACAGGGACCAGGACGTTTACCGGGACTGACACGAACACAGTGACAGGGACGGGAACAGAGACAAAGGCAGACACAGGTACAGGGACGAGGACTAAGACAGGAACCAGGACAGGAACAGACATGGGAATCAAAACAACTGGGGGATGCCCAGGACTGGCAAATGTCTGAGGGGAAGTCTGAGGAACCAGCCTGGGCACAGTTATGGGGACACGACCTGAAGCGACCAGAGCCACAGTCACGGGTGCAGAAGCGGCCGGAGCCACAGTCACGGGTCCAGGAGCGGCTGGTGCCACCTTCACGGAGACAGGAGCGGCTGGTGCCGCCTTCACAGAGACAGGAGCGGCTGGTGCCGCCTTCACGGAGACAGGAGCGGCGGGTGCCGCCTTCACGGAGACCTCCAGACGTGCCAAGAGGCTTGCAAGCTTCTCCTGGAGATCAGGAGGGAGTGCAGCGACATCCTTGGGAGCAGAGGGCCCTGCGACGACGTCCACGGAGACGAGAGGCCCTGCGACGACGTCCACAGAGACAGGAGGCCCTGCGACGACGTCCACGGAGGCAGGAGGCCCTGCGACGATGTCCACGGAGGCAGGGGGCCCTGCGACAACGTCCACGGAGGCAGGGGGCCCTGCGACGACGCCACGGAGGCAGGGGGCCCTGCGACAACGTCCACGGAGGCAGGGGGCCCTGCAACGACGTCCTGTACTGGAACTGTTAAGGGTTTAGGGGGTCTGATGGGCGAACTCTTGAGGGATTTCTTTAACCATGGATCCCCCAGAGGTGCGCCCCTGTTAGCCTCACTTCCCTTGTCCTGAAGTCGGAGGCTAACAGCCCCCACCCTTAACCCCCCCCAAAAAAATTCCCCGGACCTGAAGGGGTAATCCACCAGCGAGGGAGTGACTCCAGCACGCTTCTAACGCCAGTTCCTTCGATTCACACTGGAGTAATCACTCGGTACATGAGTCGACTACTCTTGAAGGCGCTGAGGAACCGCGTCGTGCATTATATCAGTAATGTGATCTGGATGTAATGAGTGGATGAACAAATTAGACACACTACAATAGTATGACATTAAATGATTGATGCTTGCATGTGCTGTACTATCATTATGAAGTGAAAGTAGTGTTTACAAACTGGAGGATTCCTTTTATTAACAATCTCAACATCTACAGTGAATATAATTTAAATCTGATTGATTACAGTGGTCCTAATCTGAAATGGCACACAAGAATGACTTGATATTAAGTGAGAGACATATATTTAGGGGGTGTACTTTCATTATAAAGTGAAAGTGGTGTGTGCAAACTGGAGGATTCCTTTTAATAACAATTCTTTTTATTTTGAAATGACACATCAGAATGACTTCATATGAAGTGAGTGATATAATCAGGTGTGGTACTATGATTATGAAGTGAAATTGTTCTGTGCAAACTAAAGGTTTCCTTTTAATAATTATTTAAATTTGGAAATAAATTTACAGAAATGGGACAATTCAAAGAGCTTTTATTTTAAAATGACACATCAGAATGACTTGATATTTAATGAGTGACATAATCAGGTGTGGTACTATGATTATGAAGTGAAATTAATCTGTGCAAACTAAAGGTTTCCTTTTAATAATTATTTAAATTTGGAAATAAATTTACAGAAATGGGACAATTCAAATGGCCTTTATTTTGAAATGACACATCAGAATGACTTCATATTACATGAGTGACATAATCAGGTGTTGTACTATTACTATGAAGTGAAATTGTTCTGTGCAAACTAAAGGTTTCTTTTTAATAATTATCTAAATTTGGAAATAAATTTACAGAAATGGGACAATTCAAAGGGCCTTTATTTTGAAATGACACATCAGAATGACTTCATATTACATGAGTGACATAATCAGGTGTTGTACTATGACTATGAAGTGAAATTGTTCTGTGCAATCTAAAGGTTTCTTTTTAATAATGATCTAAATTTTGGAATTAAATTTACAGAAATGGGACAATTCAAAGAGCTTTTATTTTGAAATGACACATCAGAATGACTTCATATGAAGTGAGTGACATAATCAGGTGTGGTACTATGATTATGAAGTGAAATTGTTCTGTGCAAACTAAAGGTTTCCTTTTAATAATTATTTAAATGTGGAATTAAATTTACAGATATGGGACAATTCAATGGGCTTTTATTTTGAAATGACACATCAGAATGACTTCATATGAAGTAAGTGACATAATCAGGTGTGGTACTATGATTATGAAGTGAAGTTGTTCTGTGCAAACTAAAGGTTTCTTTTTAATAATGATCTAAATTTTGGAATTAAATTTACAGAAATGGGACAATTCAAAGAGCTTTTATTTTGAAATGACACATCAGAATGACTTCATATGAAGTGAGTGACATAATCAGGTGTGGTACTATGATTATGAAGTGAAATTGTTCTGTGCAAACTAAAGGTTTCCTTTTAATAATTATTTAAATTTGGAAATAAATGTACAGAAATTGGACAATTCAAATGGCCTTTATTTTGAAATGACACATCAGAATGACTTCATATTACATGAGTGACATATTCAGGTGTGGTACTATGATTATGAAGTGAAATTAATCTGTGCAAACTAAAGGTTTCCTTTTAATAATTATTTAAATTTGGAAATAAATTTACAGAAATGGGACAATTCAAATGGCCTTTATTTTGAAATGACACATCAGAATGACTTCATATTACATGAGTGACATATTCAGGTGTGGTACTATGATTATGAAGTGAAATTGTTCTGTGCAAACTAAAGGTTTCCTTTTAATAATTATTTAAATTTGGAAATAAATTTACAGAAATGGGACAATTCAAAGGGCCTTTATTTTGAAATGACACATCAGAATGACTTCATATTACATGAGTGACATAATCAGGTGTGGTACTATGATTATGAAGTGAAATTGTTCTGTGCAAACTAAAGGTTTCTTTTTAATAATTATCTAAATTTGGAAATTAATTTACAGAAATGGGACAATTCAAAGGGCCTTTATTTTGAAATGACACATCAGAATGACTTCATATTACATGAGTGACATAATCAGGTGTTGTACTATGACTATGAAGTGAAATTGTTCTGTGCAAACTAAAGGTTTCTTTTTAATAATTATTTAAATTTGGAAATAAATTTACAGAAATGGGACAATTCAAAGGGCCTTTATTTTGAAATGACACATCAGAATGACTTCATATTACATGAGTGACATAATCAGGTGTTGTACTATGACTATGAAGTGAAATTGTTCTGTGCAATCTAAAGGTTTCTTTTTAATAATGATCTAAATTTTGGAATTAAATTTACAGAAATGGGACAATTCAAAGAGCTTTTATTTTGAAATGACACATCAGAATGACTTCATATGAAGTGAGTGACATAATCAGGTGTGGTACTATGATTATGAAGTGAAATTGTTCTGTGCAAACTAAAGGTTTCCTTTTAATAATTATTTAAATGTGGAATTAAATTTACAGATATGGGACAATTCAATGGGCTTTTATTTTGAAATGACACATCAGAATGACTTCATATGAAGTAAGTGACATAATCAGGTGTGGTACTATGATTATGAAGTGAAGTTGTTCTGTGCAAACTAAAGGTTTCTTTTTAATAATGATCTAAATTTTGGAATTAAATTTACAGAAATGGGACAATTCAAAGAGCTTTTATTTTGAAATGACACATCAGAATGACTTCATATGAAGTGAGTGACATAATCAGGTGTGGTACTATGATTATGAAGTGAAATTGTTCTGTGCAAACTAAAGGTTTCCTTTTAATAATTATTTAAATTTGGAAATAAATGTACAGAAATTGGACAATTCAAATGGCCTTTATTTTGAAATGACACATCAGAATGACTTCATATTACATGAGTGACATATTCAGGTGTGGTACTATGATTATGAAGTGAAATTAATCTGTGCAAACTAAAGGTTTCCTTTTAATAATTATTTAAATTTGGAAATAAATTTACAGAAATGGGACAATTCAAAGGGCCTTTATTTTGAAATGACACATCAGAATGACTTCATATTACATGAGTGACATAATCAGGTGTGGTACTATGATTATGAAGTGAAATTGTTCTGTGCAAACTAAAGGTTTCTTTTTAATAATTATCTAAATTTGGAAATTAATTTACAGAAATGGGACAATTCAAAGGGCCTTTATTTTGAAATGACACATCAGAATGACTTCATATTACATGAGTGACATAATCAGGTGTTGTACTATGACTATGAAGTGAAATTGTTCTGTGCAAACTAAAGGTTTCTTTTTAATAATTATTTAAATTTGGAAATAAATTTACAGAAATGGGACAATTCAAAGGGCCTTTATTTTGAAATGACACATCAGAATGACTTCATATTACATGAGTGACATAATCAGGTGTTGTACTATGACTATGAAGTGAAATTGTTCTGTGCAATCTAAAGGTTTCTTTTTAATAATGATCTAAATTTTGGAATTAAATTTACAGAAATGGGACAATTCAAAGAGCTTTTATTTTGAAATGACACATCAGAATGACTTCATATGAAGTGAGTGACATAATCAGGTGTGGTACTATGATTATGAAGTGAAATTGTTCTGTGCAAACTAAAGGTTTCCTTTTAATAATTATTTAAATGTGGAATTAAATTTACAGATATGGGACAATTCAATGGGCTTTTATTTTGAAATGACACATCAGAATGACTTCATATGAAGTAAGTGACATAATCAGGTGTGGTACTATGATTATGAAGTGAAGTTGTTCTGTGCAAACTAAAGGTTTCTTTTTAATAATGATCTAAATTTTGGAATTAAATTTACAGAAATGGGACAATTCAAAGAGCTTTTATTTTGAAATGACACATCAGAATGACTTCATATGAAGTGAGTGACATAATCAGGTGTGGTACTATGATTATGAAGTGAAATTGTTCTGTGCAAACTAAAGGTTTCCTTTTAATAATTATTTAAATTTGGAAATAAATGTACAGAAATTGGACAATTCAATGGGCTTTTATTTTGAAATGACACATCAGAATGACTTCATATGAAGTGAGTGACATAATCAGGTGTGGTACTATGATTATGAAGTGAAATTGTTCTGTGCAAACTAAAGGTTTCTTTTTAATAATTATTTAAATTTGGAAATAAATTTACAGAAATGGGACAATTCAAAGGGCCTTTATTTTGAAATGACACATCAGAATGACTTGATATTCAGTGAGTGACATAATCAGATGTGGTACTATGATTATGAAGTGAAATTGTTCTGTGCAAACTAAAGGTTTCCTTTTAATAATTATTTAAATTTGGAAATTAATTTACAGAAATGGGACAATTCAAAGGGCCTTTATTTTGAAATGACACATCAGAATGACTTTATATTAATTGAGTGACATAATCAGGTGTTGTACTATGATTATGAAGTGTAATTGTTCTGTGCAAACTAAAGGTTTCTTTTTAATAATTATTTAAATTTGGAAATAAATTTACAGACATAGGACTACACAAAGGGCCTTTTTTATAAATGGCACATCAGAGTGACTTGAGAGTCATGTCCTAAAATCTTCATCATTTCCACAAAATAGCAAATATTTGTTGTTTATCCATTTATTATTTGTTTAGAAAATTATTTATTATTATATACATTTCCTGTCATTGACTTTTGGCTTTTATTTAGAAATTTGTTCCTCTGCACGCTATTACCGTAATGTTCAGAATACGACGTTCCACCAAATCTAAGTGGGGGCTGGCTTGACCAAGCTTTTCCAAGTGGAGGCTGGCTTGACTTCAGTGTTAGACGGGTGTAGTATTGTCTTGTTAGAATAACACAAGTCTACAATCCCCGCAGTGACCATGAGACCAGTTTGTGTATGTTTACGAGCACGCGCGACTGTGTGTGTGTGTGTGAGAGAGACAGTGTGTTTTTTCAGCGTGCGAGAAAGCAGGAGCTGAGTGTCAGAAAAATATTCCCAGTAGTTGGAGGTGGGGTGCTGGGTCTCAGAGGAGCGACGCACTTCCTCCGTCGCGTCTCTAATTAGGTATGCGCGCGGATGCAAACAAAATCCCCCTGCCCACACGCGCGCGCGTCAGTCAAATGAGCCGTGACTGCTGCTGCCTCTGTCTTTGAAACCTGGGCACGCGGATGACGGGGGACATGCCTGCGAGTGAGCGCGCGCCCTTCAGGTCCGTTTGGGTCTCTCTCTCTCTCTCTTACCCTCTCTCTTTCACCTCAATTCCCCCCTCTCCACCCCGTCTCCTCCCCCCTCACTACTTCTTGTCTCTCTAGACGCGTTTAAAGCAGTGTGGTGTTGTGTTGAGGCTGTGTGCTCAGTGGATAACAACAAGCTGGTATTCACACAGTGGTGCTGTGTAATATGTTTTGTTTTCTACAGTGTTGTTTTTGTAGATTGATTATATTTGAATTTAATGTGATATAACACAATGTGTCTGACTGTCCACAGGTAAAATTTGTTTTAAATAAAAGACTGTTAAAAGTCAAAAGAAAAAGTCTCTCTTTTACCCTCTCTCTTTTTACCTTAACCCCCCTCCCCCTCACTACTTGTCTCCCTATTCTAGTCCCTTCTCTCTCTCTCTCTCTCTCTCTCTCTCTCTCTCTCTCTCTCTCTCCCCCCTCTCATTTCTCTTTCTGCCACTCCCCAAACCCCCGGCTCCGGGCTGCTCGTGTGACGCTAATTGTTTCTGCTACTTGTGCCAAGTACCTACTGTTCGCGGCGCATTCTATAGACAGGGCCCGGTCCCTCCGCCGCTTTTTTTCTGCCTGTTTAAGGGCTGAAGATATGCGTCTTGCCATCTGTGGAAAGTGCCTCCTTTCCTCTTTCCCTGGCCCTGCTTGTTTTGGCATTTCCTCTGCTTGTCAGCGTGTCATGATGATACATACTCCCCCCCCGCCCCTCCACACTCCTCCGGGGGTTTAACTCTAACAAAACACAAAAAGGACAAATACAAATGCAAGTGCTCATATACAACAAAATCATTCCAAAGCGCCCCTTGATTTCTTTGGAATGACTCATTGCTGAAAGAGGTTTACATTTTTTGCAAACCTGACACATGAAAGCAGCTTGTCACAGGCCTAAATGAACAACTTAAGCAGTGTACAGTATTGAGACTCTTCATTTACTATATTTCCACTCAGAAGGAGTCAGTTATTTATAAGATTAACTGGCAGAAGACAACACACACTGTGCTCCTGTCTTGTGGCAAATTATTCCAGGTAGAGACTAGGTCTGCTATGACTCTGAACAGGAGGCAGTGACAGAACAATGATACTGAAACACTATAAATAAAATTAATTCATTCATTCACTCATTATCTGTAACCCTTATCCAGTTCAGGGTCGCAGTGTGTCCAGAGCCTACCTGGAATCACTGGGCGCAAGGTGGGAATACACCCTGGAGAGAGCGCCAGTCCTTCACAGGGCAACACGCACACTCACACATTCACTCACACCTACGGACAGTTTTAAGTCGCCAATCCACCTACCAACGTGTGTTTTTGGAGTGTGGGAGGAAACCGGAGCACCCAGAGGAAACCGGAACACCCAGAGGAAACCCACGTAGACACAGGGAGAACACACCACACTCCTCACAGACAGTCACCCGGAGGAAACCCACACAGACACAGGGAGAACACACCACACTCCTCACAGACAGTCACCCGGAGGAAACCCACACAGACACAGGGAGAACACACCACACTCCTCCCAGACAGTCACCCGGAGGAAACCCACGCAGACACAGGGAGAACACACCACACTCCTCACAGACAGTCACCCGGAGGAAACCCACGCGGACACAGGGAGAACACACCACACTCCTCCCAGACAGTCACCCGGAGGAAACCCACGCAGACACAGGGAGAACACACCACACTCCTCACAGACAGTCACCCGGAGGAAACCCACGCGGACACAGGGAGAACACACCACACTCCTCACAGACAGTCACCCGGAGGAAACCCACGCAGACACAGGGAGAACACACCACACTCCTCACAGACAGTCACCCGGAGGAAACCCACGCAGACACAGGGAGAACACACCACACTCCTCACAGACAGTCACCCGGAGGAAACCCACGCAGACACAGGGAGAACACACCACACTCCTCACAGACAGTCACCCGGAGGAAACCCACGTGAACACAGGAAGAACACACCACACTCCTCACAGACAGTCACCCGGAGGAAACCCACGCAGACACAGGGAGAACACACCACACTCCTCACAGACAGTCACCCGGAGGAAACCCACGCAGACACAGGAAGAACACACCACACTCCTCACAGGCAGTCACCCGGAGCAGGACTCGAACCCACAACTTCCTGGTCCCTGGAGCTGTGTGACTGCGCCACCGTGCTGCCCTATAAATAAAATAAAATAAAATGACAAAAAGTTTAATCAGCTATAAAATATTTCACGACTTATTATGTTCTTTTCAGAAATGTTCCAGAATATTTTCCCACACGTCCAAAATTTTTAGAATTCTTAGGAGTTAGTGGCTTTCCTTGATTCTCACAAGCCAAGTGATAACACTCGCAGATTTAGATGTTCAGTTTTGGTGCTCTTGTGCAATTTTTGGGATGATTTCCCAGAAAGGAATTAAGCCTAGTCCTGGAACACAACAGCATTTTTTTCACTGTGCTTTTCCTTTGAAAGGATGATATAGTCCAGGACTAAGCGTAATCCCTCTCTCAAAACCAGCCCTTTGTGTCCTTTCCCCCAGCATTTAGGCTACACATATTTTCAGACACATAGTTTTGAGAAGCTGTCTGTGTGGAAGTATAGAAGGAATCACTTGAGGGTTTTGGAGGTCTATCAGGTATTGCATAGCAGTCAGGAGTCCCATTTTCTGTATCAGTCCTTTCATTATTTTTATGTTCTGAAATCCAATTTTAGAAAGCCTTTCATAAACTATTACAGAAACTCTTACATAATTTCAGAAATATCTTCAATAAATTACTGACCTCTTTATTCATGCTCAATGGCTGTTTGGTTGGAAATTATATATGTGTATATATATATATAAAGTGTGTGTGTGTGTGTTATACTTATATTAATATATACTCAAAAAATAAATTAGAAAAGTGTAAATCCACACAAAGTTGTGTGTAACTGCAATACTGTGTGGCTGAAAATGTGGTGTCTTTGTATAATTGAAAACTCTGGGGAATATACTTGACGTACAGTTATTCATTTCTGACAGATGAATTTACATTTTTACAGCACTTCAGTGATATGAGTTGTCTAAGCCTTCAGGACAGTTAATGGTTTATTTTGCTTAAAAAAAAGGCTAACCCCATAGGAACTAGCGAAGTGAGCTCAAAATAATTAGCTGAGAGTATCTTTATCACACTCTCAAAACAAACATATAGACTGTTTATCTACTGTTTAATGTTGGGTATGTTCTGACAGAACCTGTTTTTAACACTGAGAAAACAAAGATGCTTCTTCTGATAAATCTAACCCATACAAAGTGTACCCTGTAGAATACAGTGTTCATGAGCTGTCAGCATGATTAGAAACTGTAGAAATTATTTATATATTTACATATCAATGTATATAAATTGTACATATATTTCTTTATCTGTCATGCTCAGGGTTTTTTATTTTATTCAACCATTTGATCTACAGTGCTCTGAATATTTATGAAACAAATCCTCTGTTGAAAATCCTGTTGGAAATTATAAGGAGCTGAAGAATATTACATCCTAAAATATGCTTAAAGGAGGTAGTCCAGGAAGACTACATGCAGGCATTGTATCCATATTCATACGTGGCATAAGGGATTGAGAATTCTCTTTAAAATGTGTGAATGCTGTACTTGCTGTTTTGCAGCAAGTGGCAGTGTTGCCTACATAATATCTCATTTTAGGCTCCGGTAGGCCTTCTTTTCTCCAGGAGCCTTACTGTAAAGGCAGATAGGAGAAAACATACCGAGGATCAAGACTAAATAAAATATGACTGTTCAATAGTAACATGACTTTATGAGATACATTTCAACATATCATCATATACATTTATTTAATGTAGAATACCAACAATCCTAGTTAAACTCCATGACAATACCAAGTCACATGTTTTACCAGAGGTGAACTTTAGTATTTTTCCTGTTAGCTTTGCTTTTTATGAACATTTATCAATAATAATTCATAGCATTGTGTGGTATAATGGAAAGCCTGCTCTGGGATGCCATTTGCCTTAGTCTGCCTATATATAATACAATTTCATATTCTGCCTTTGTACCTCTTCCCTATTGTACCACTGCACTGAGACTTGTCTGCATAAAATTACGCTTGAGTGGCAGGTGCACTTAGGCATCTTTTTCTATTAACCTTGCATGTAAATAAATACAGATCTCATTTTCTATGGAGTCGCAGGAGGAAATGACACTCCTCAAAACATCAAGCAAGGTGCTTGAGGGCAATCACACCATCGCAAGCCCTCTAATCTGAGAGGCACTGACACCTGAAGCAAGGTGCAAAAAACCCACAAATGTCATTTTTTCACAAACAATTAGGGAGGGAACCCTCCGCCGCCATGTCATGTCGTCTCTCGCCGCCTGACGGCTACGTGGCAGTGCCAGGCTGCTCTAGAGCTCCATCGTGTATCACTCACCGCTGACGGCTGCCTGTCCCTGTCACTCACAGCTTTACACTACACACACACACGTCAGCAAACCTCTCTCCACTGACTACTCAACAGTGTTCAGGATGGTCTCTGTGGCATTTATAGGGATATATATATATATATATATTTTTTTTTTTTCTGGTTTGGGACTATTGCATTCAAGAGTGCACTGGAGAAAATGTTAGGTTGTGGAGACATGATTTAAACATGTCACCTCATTTTCACAAGGTCTGGAGAGAACTGAACAATAGTCCATTTGCACAGTTAGTGTTATATTTCTGCATTTTCATTCATTCAGTCAGATTTGTAATTCTTTTCCATAGCTGGTGTGATATTTTCAGCCAGACAATCACATTTCTTAACATGCCTTTCAGCCCAGGTTTCATCCAGTCAAGTCTTTGGATACTGTCATAAAAAAAACCCAAAACAAAACAAAACAAAAAAAACGTAAGGTACGGGTACGTTATTGTTCACAAAATGTACAAACGATATAAACAGTGGTTTTTAAAAGCCTAGTTTTGTTCCCTAAAGGAACATTACATTCTCTTGTCCAGAAGGAGAGGTGAATATGTGTTGGCATTCATTATACACTTCCATAAAATAAAAGAACATCATGAAAGATGTAATGGGACAATTCAACACTTCTACAAATCTACAGTTATTATAGAATATGGTACAATTATGTTTCCTAGGTAAAGGTACCACCCTTGAGGGTACCATCACAGTAACAGTTTTTCTGAGAGTGTAGCATGCTAACACTATGGCCTAGTTATAATTTAATTTCTCCCTCTTCATAAAGTCAGTCAGAATTAGCTAACACGCTAACATTTCAGCCTGTGGATCAATGGTACAGTTCTGCATTTTCATAGGGACTCTGACTGTGTAGCATGCTAATACCCGATCCCAGCTAGCCTTACAGGTCTCTGTTTTCATCTAGTCAACCAGAAACACTGTTATATATTTAGCTTCACATTTTTGTGCTTTTGTTGCTGGTTTTCTGTCTCGGGTTCATGAAGAGATTTAGTGTGAATCTGACACGTAGTCAGAGATCTCAGAGTAGAGCGTGCAGACGCACAGCTAAGGTGACTGGCTGAAAATGAAGAATTTCTCCTGCCCTCATTTGTCTGCTGAGGAATTGTGTGGCACTAGCAAGGAGAGCAAGCCGCTGACGCACGTGATGGGATGTTTTAGTTCTTTTATCTCCATACTGCTGACACCAGGGCTATTTACACCACCCAGTGCGTCTGAAATGGATGTCCTTTTGTGCAAAGTCACTTCATTTTCCTTCCCCATTCTTCTTGCTTCTGCCTGTGAATGTCCTATAATTGCCATACTTTAAGTGCTAATGATAATGTTATAACTTGGATCAATTTGCTATGGCAATTGGACCTACTTAATTGAGTCGATTATCAAGCCTGTGTGTGCTGAAGCTTACAGAGCGAAAGAGAGCTCTCCGGGGGCTCTGTGTGTGTGTGTGTGTGTGTGTGTGTGTAAAGAGTCCGAAGTGCCTTGGGCTGGGGGTGAGGGTTTATGAGGAGGGGAGAAAGAGAGAAGAGAGTGGAGAGGAGAGGAGGGCAGATCACAGAGCCTCCGCTGTAATACTTCCAGACAGTCACCACATCTGAAGTTAATCCAATCATGAAGAAATGCCATACTTTCATCTGTTCCACACACACACTAACATAAGGTCAAGAGCAGCTTGTATTAGCACAGCAGAGCCGGGGAGAAATAGTGTAGATAATTAACTTTCAATGTGTTTGAGAAGAGCCCCTAACAGCCATTCAGCCATATGTAATATAAATCCATCCTCCAGGTCTTTGTTTTAGGGCGCTCTTGGACAAGAGTTCAGTGGAGCGATGTCTCCTTGTATCCCTCAGCCCTTTTTCCCTGTCTGGAGGTCTGGACAGCCTTGTTGAATTATCTCAAACAGAGCAGGAATGCCATCATGTGTGTGAGCTGACGTGCTGCTGACCGCTCACGTGAGTCCGTCTGCAAGCCTGACCGCAGGTCCCTGTCAGATTAAGGATGGGGTTTTGCAAGAAATTCCCACTTTGGGATGATCGCTGGACTGATGGGCCTTATTCGATTGACTTGATTGCAAGAAATGAACAAGGAAGCTCATGGTAGCTGCTTTTCGTGATGTCATTTTTTAGCAGGAGATTTCTTTTTTTCATTTGTATTTTTATTTTTGTCCTCATAAATATTTTCCTTTTTTTGTGTAAAATATTAATAAAAAGCTAAATGTGCTCACTGGCTTGTGATGTGTCATGGTTTATTAGTGGATTAATACATTTATTTTTTTTCTTCTAATAATGCAGCACCTCGAAAAAGCCTACACTCTGAAATAAATGTTTCATGGCCTATTTACAGCTGTGTTATTCACACCAGTGAAAAATACTCTTTAAAGGAACCATTTTGGTGTGTTCCCTTTTTTCTTACCCCCTTCCTCTTTTGCTGTGCATTTCAGCAGCAACGGAGAGGCGCAGGGCTTTGTAGGAAAACAGGAATCCGCCTAATGTTCCATGAAGACCATGGTGAATTTATATTGATGGGACTGTTGACTCTGAACCCCATAGCCATGATTTTTTCATAAGCCGTGGGGAACAAGAAGTCAGTCAGCTGACAGGTGTTAACACTGAGAATAGCGCCGTGAATAAGAAATGGGACACGCATAAGAGCACGGCTGGATTTTTCTCTCTCGCGCGCGCCCAAACGCTTTCAGAACTTGTGTTTGTGCACTGCACCCTGTTAAGTATATAGCTGGAGGTTTAACTGGGACTCTGTAAACACCACAATGCATGTCAAATATGATGAGTCTTGATAGCTGTAAAACATACCCAAGGACTGTTCCTCACTTATTATCTGTAGCTGAGCCCCGGAGCCATGTCTGTATCCCCCCTCTGCTCGTCAGCTCCGCTGGCCCGCTCGGGAAAGCCATTGATTATTTTGGCATGAGCTGGGAAGAGGGAAAGGTGTGATTTTCTTTTTTTGTGCTTGGAAGAAGGAAAGAAGGTGGGGGGAAATCAAGAAAAAGTAAATATTTGTATGTGCACGTCAGATGGGGAAGGGGAGGGATGAATAAAGTTGATGGATCCATGGGGCCGTAAGGATATCTGTGTGTGTTTGTGTGAATCTGAGTTTAGAGTCGCAGCGTTTTCTTCTCAGAGGAGCCGTCTGCCAACCCCGGGCCGTGCCGCATTCTCACCAGTCAACTTTACTGCCTTTATTTGGGCTCAGGAACGACTGCCTGACTTATCAGCCTTGCGGCCTGCAAGTTCTAGTGAGTCCCTGGAGCTCCAGAGAAGGCCCTGCATGCCCGTTGTGTGCTAAGTTTACCCAGCTCCTGCGCTGGGGAGGGGGAGGTGGGGCACTAGCTCCAGCCAGTGGAGGTATAGCTCCACTACTCGAGGAGGGAGGCGGGCTGGGCATCTTACATCTGCTCAGGCCTTCAGTCCCCCCGCCCAGGGCCCTGCGCTTTGCTCAGCACACATACATCACACAGATATTACAGTAATCCAAGGGTAATACATTAGCTTGCATGCCAGGGGGACGCTCAGCTAGTAATGTATGCCTCAACCGTTCGCCCTTTTTTCAGGCCTGGGTCCACAACTCCTGCAGAAAACTCCTCCACTAACCCCCCTGCATCCCCCCTTGCCTATGTCACCATTGGAATTTATTTGGAAGTAATGCACCCAGTATTTTATTCTTAATCACTCTGCCCAAAGGATTGAGGCATATTTCCAAAAAGCAAATACAGCATGCATTCTCTTATGAAAGCAATATATTATTTAAGCACTTAGCAGCCCAGAGAGGAGGAATAAAACTAGCCGCACTTGTAGTCTGTTTATAAGACTGTATTACTACCAGAGGGTCCCTCCAGGCTTTAGGCCATGTATTATGGCAAATATTCTGTCTTTAGCTGGTGTACCTTCAGGTTATTATGATACAGATTTGTTTAGCTCAATTTAGTATTCATTGTGTTTTATGATGCACGCTCTGCAAAAAGTATCTTAAATATGCTCTGTGGACTAGTTGTCTTGCTGAGAGAGATGTTATGAAAAGGAAATTACAAGCGCCCTTGTATGCATCACATGCAGGCAGAAAGCAAACAGCATCAATGTTTACTTGTGACAAATTTCATGAAGCTGGCATGGGAGGAGATAGCATGCTCCTAGTTGAATGTAGTTCAAAAGACGGCCACAGACGCTCAGGCACGTCAGGAGGAAGAGCGCGTACCGACATCCTCACATACGGAGAGCCGTATGTTTGCTTGATGGACAAGTAAGGGCGAGGAAAAACGGAATCGTGCTCTTGGCAGAGAGCTCTAAAGGAAATAAAAGAATGGCAAGTCTCATGTCAGTTGATGGAGCAAGCAAATTCATCACTTAAGGGTGCGCCCTCATTGGCAGCTCCTCTTGACTGATATAATGACAACAAAGACTATATTATGGCTTTAGATATGTCATGATTGTGGGGGTTTGTGCAATAATATTTGGCACGCTCCTATGAATGCTTTTGAGGAAAGAAAAATCAGTGCACGGAGGGAAGTTGTGTGCTGTACTTACACAGATGGATCAATATCATCCTTCCAAAAGTTTATCAGTTTTAGGGTCTTTTTCTAGAGAAGTAGGCTGTTTGGAGGTGTAAATGGGGGCTGTGTGGATTTCCTCCCATCCCCATGTTAGCTCTCGTCAGTGCTGAGTGGAATCTTTGATAGCTGTCTCTCTGTGAGACTGGCAGGCCTGCTGATGAGATGATGGCATCAGAAAGAGCCGTCTGACAGCTGCTGCTTGACAGGCTTCCTGTCTGTCTCCACGGCAGCTCCCTGCTCTCCTCTACGCTGTCGAAATCTCTCTCTCTCTCTCTCTCTCTCTCTCTCTCTCTCTCTCTCTCTCTCTCTCTCTCTCTCTCACACACACACACACACACACACACATATGTGAACACATATACACACGTCCCTGGTCGAAGGGCGGGGTGAGGCTGTCATCAGTGGATCTGTTTTTTTGGTCATGATGGAGCTAGAATGGTAATCATGGAGAACTCAGACTCACAGACAAGTGCTTGTACACCTTACCTTAGGGGAGGATGTAAAGTTTATTAAACTGTAGCTTGAAATGTGTTTTCTTGCTTTCTGCATCTGCCTGAGATTGTGCTAACTTCTTGCCTGAAGCTGTCTTTGGCCAAGTTGTGCTATGTTGTTATGAATATCCTATGGGTTATTTTGATAATTATCCACTCCATCTGACTCTCTCAGGTGAACTCATTCATTAGACTATTTATATGTGCTCTGACAGAATGGGATTGTGCCTGTTTTGAGGGCCGCTTTGATTGAGCGCTGTCTGTTGGCGTCTCTGTGCTGTGCTTGAAGGTGACAGACCCAGAGAAAGAACAAATATGTCAATCATGAGGCTGTCAGCTCTGACTGATACTCCAAAAGCAAACACTTTCTATTCAAAATGCTCTAGCACATACAGTACAGGACTAGTTTTGTTTTCTGGAAATGGTTCTTGTAAATTGCATCTAATATGATACCAGCTGTGGTTTGTTGGCCCATTTCTTTGGGGCCCTTGAGATGGCATGTTTATTTTCAGGCTGCACGTTATGCCGGCCATTGTTGTTGTATGATAGGTTTACTGTCTCTTTGAAGTAATCTTGCTTGTGGAAGATCATGTTGACACAGATTTTTGTGACATGTGACAGGGAGTTCTGGCACATATACACGCACTTGCAAACAGTCCTTCACAAACACACAGTTTACTCTTCATTAATATCCTGTTACATCTCCTAATGCGATGCTTTGAATTTCTCAGATTATTATGGGGTTTCATCAGCCAAAGTGTGCATCCCCCATGCCCCCCCCCACCCCTTTCTCCCTTTCCACAGCATTTACATCTGATTTAATATCTTCAGAAACATAACATGCGTTGCTATCATATTTCCCCTCAACAAATTAATTAAAGCTTAAAAAATGGGCCATGTATCTATAGCCCTAGGCGTGTTTGTACAGAAACCACTCTCTGTCAGCCCACATGCAGCGGATAAGAGAACCCAGGTTCAACTTGTGAAATGTGTTGTCTTGCACATTTAAGAGGGCAAAACACTCTGCTTCTCATTACTTTACACCATGTCCACCAAAATGACATGCCCCACCCCCAAATCAAAGATATTTCAAATAGAATCAGTTGACCTCACACAGATATACTACTGGTGCTAAGATATCAGGGCTTCACATATTTATTTCATCAAGCTGCAGGCAGTCAGATTTAACTTTCATTCAATTTGTAGTGAATTTTCAGATCACTTAGCTGGAGCTATGGATCCATTTGCATTCAGAATGTCAGTCACCTTCCTGTCCACATGGACTTCTCATATAAGACTTATTGCTAGCAGCTGAGGCTTCAGATATAGCACTTCCCTGTCCAGCACTTTCGGCGCTGCCAGACTCACTGCTTACTAGCCTTTGAAGTGTGGATCGGTACTGTAGCTCAACTGACTGCTTTACATTTCCCCCTGCCTGCCATGTCTCCCAGTGCTGAGGCTGGGCCCGTCTGCTGCGGTGCTCTATGAAGAAAGGGGGGCGCTGGGGAAATATCCCATTTCTCTCTTTAGCAGCCAGAGCGATGGCCTCTTAATATAGTTAATGAGAAAAGGGTGGCTTCATGAATCCTCATGAGGGAGTAATTGTCAGGCCTCCCCGAGGAAGAGGAGCAGAGTGTGTGTATGTATATATATATATATATATATATATATATATATATATATATATATATATATATATATATATATATATATATATATATAGGGGTGAGTGTGTATGTGTGCGTAAGTGTGTATGTATTGAACCAGTGCTCCCAGCCTCCTGCTGCCATGTGACACCTCTCTTTCCCTTGCAGCCCTCTGGGTCAACACTTTTACTTGATTACAGAGGAGTTATCAGTTAACCCCCCACCTACAGAGAAGATCCCACAATTAAAAGAGCCCCTGGGTACAGAGCAGCCAATCAGAACACACAGAAGTATATGTACTGTACTTGAAAGTGCGGATTGGCGTTTACACTGGGAAGATGGATGGCCTACTTTAGTGCAGGGCCTTATTTTGGACGTTGTGTAAACAGAAGCCAGGCTAGAGTGCTGTGCATAATGCTGTGCTGTAGTGTAAATGGGCCAGTGGGTGTGGTAGATGAGAGCAGGAGCAGTAAGAGGCCTACATGATTTTCTGAAAAATAGTGTCATTCAGCAGTGTATCGCAACTTCAGAACATAATTTTGTCTCTTTCTTCAAATAATTTGAAAAACACTATCTGTCAGCAGTATGACTATAGTTTTTTTCTTTTACATTTGGGAAGGAATAATTAAGTGAATCCTGGTCTGTTGACGCTTGTTCTTCTTTCCAAAAAAATACCATTTTTTGACATGCAAGGTTTTTTCTGACAGTGGTGATATTTCTCTCAGATTGATAAGTCAAATTAGAACGCAGCATCTTTAAATGTTGTTTAATTTAGGACAGATGAACTACAATGAAATTGTGACTTTCATGGTCGACCCAGAAGGCCTGTGGATCATGTTGAGACAAATGACAGTTAAAATAATTGAATTTAAACTTATTTCATGCCTTCTGTTACACAGTAATGCTATGACGAATAATGAAAAATTGTTGAGACTCTGGCCTTGAGATACAGATCTAAATGGCCATAACAGAGCCACACTTTAGAGAGCTTTCCACCGTTTTCATGAATAGCTTTATTTTTTCTTTGAATAAGTCAAAACTGTAAAGTACGAGTGAAAAGCATGCCGCATATTTAGTTGATAAAATCACTTTGTTACTTTTCTTACCTCATAAAATCCTTAATTCAGTAAGTCTGGAATGGCAGCCTCAGTGCACTCCTTTAATTCATGGCTCACTGAATGCTGTACAGAGAAGTTTTATGCATATTTGCTGAAGCTGCATTTATCTCCTCTGGTCTTGCAGCAGCTTAAGGGATTAGATTTCATTGCCCCGAGTCAGTACGCCTAAAAAAACAAGCCCACTCATTACTTTATTTGTCAATTATTAAATCATGATTAGATTTGTTTTTATCGCCATTAGCCACATGGCTCAGAATCAGTTTGTGTTAGGTCAGTAACTCCTCTCCAAATGGGACTATGCAGAATTGAGAAAACATTAATTTAAATCATCTTGATATGCCCAAATTCTATTTTCTAATTTAGCTAATAATGTGCATAAATGATTCATGGCAGATGTATACATAATTCATAATTAGATTACCGCTTGATGGGCTGGAATTGATTAATTGTGAAGATACATGTGCTGCTGTTAATAAACTAATTTATTTCTGTAGTTTTCTTTATTGGCATATTGCTTGCTGAGCTGTATGGGGCTGTTGGGTCTAGTTACTGAACTGCAGTAACACATTGTTACAGCAAATTATCTCTTCTCCAGGAGAGAGCAGACATTTAGTGATGGCCACAATATGCAATTGCCTTTAAAACTTAAGGGGGGAGGGGGTGCTTTAATTTATTGAAAGTGTCACATGGCCCCAGTAAGTAATTATTTCAAACACCCTTAAGATGGCAGCTAATATATTCCAGCGCTATAGGGAGGGCAGTGTGACTAAGCTGTCCTTTCCTTTCCATCCATTCAAACAAACCACTCATGCAACTGGAGCCTTACCAGAAAGTGCAGGAACCTAGTGGAAATGTCTACTGTTTAGAGAAGTGCACATCTCGTCCTGATAAAGAGTGTGTTGTAAGAAAAATTATAAAAAGAATGTAATTCTTTTAGAAATTAAATACAGTGTAATAATTTGCTGCAGCATTTTGAATATCTTTATAATTATTTTGTATTTTATTTACTTCCCTCCAGCAATGATATTTATATAATTAAATTCACTATATGAACTACATTTCCCATAATGTCACAGAATTTGTTCAAACGATTAAACGCACAACGCTTTCAGTCAGAAAAGGAGTAGTGGAAATCGTACACAACAGAAAAGGTAAAGCTCATTCATATATTTTGGTTATGGTCACTTATAACCCTTAAACCTGCCAAAAATAGATATTACATTTAAATTAATTATTGGAGTAATGGTAAAGTAAGAGTATGTAACACTTAGTATAACGTGTTCAATTCAAAGGCTCATTTCTGAATCGTTCAATTGTGAACAATGTTATATTAAATTAAGAGCTGCAGAAGGTACCCAGTAAACAAGGAACGTCCCTGGACGTTCAAAATAGACCTAAAACTAGTCTGTCCGTCAATGGACGTCCAAATTCCATCTCAATAAGTTAGTTAAGTGGTGATCAATCGATAACGTCAGTGGACGTCCAAAATACGTCGAATAGTCGTCTTTTCAATGTCTGTGTTTGGACGTCTTTTCAACTTTCATTTTCAACCTTAAGAGAACGTTGATTAGACGGCAGTCATTACGTTATTTCAACGTTGAATCAACGGCTAAATGTTTACTGGGTAATAACACAGTTCACTCACATGTTCAGCGCACACACGGTGTGTATGTTAGAGGAAGAAACGTGGATGCAGTTTTGGTAAATTGTAGTGCAAACCTAAGGAGACATTCTGTTTCTGTTTTTATTTGTTCGTCACATAAAAATGAATGGAACTAATAAAAATTCTTTAGTGTTAATTTGTTCTTCATTTCTCTTCCAAGGCAGAGTAATCTGTTTAGTGTTTAACAGGATTTTTACTAGATGAACAGTTGTACCCCTATGACGGATTGCAAGCAGAGGGGTACAGCTGTGCTTCTCAAAATTGTGTGTGTGTGTGTGTGTGTCCCAGTACAGCAAGGAGTTTAGAAATGCCCCTGGTTGATTACACAGTTGATTAACTTAAACATGTCTTGAGGGCTAGTTTATCCCATGCAATAATTTGAAAGGAAAGAAAGTTTGGCCCTACTTTCAGCCGTATTAGTTATCACATGACCACACCAACACATTTCTGTTCTTTGTCCATTTTGATATACTTTATATAAGTGCTATAAAGACCCAAATTCAAGTGTAGAGATATACATTCTACTGCAGCAAACAGCATTACTTTAACTGAAGCTACAGCACATCCACTGTGCTCCTCACTCATGAGCTTTCCAGTGAGTTTGTAAGCTGTGTAATCAGGCTGTGTGTTTGAGTGAGTTTGTGTGCTGGCTGAACTCTGATGGTGCTCTGCTCGCCTCCTCTACACTTCATGCTGTCACCTTCATTTGGGGGAGTTTGGTATTATGACACAGTAATCTCTTGCTCTTCCTGTGTACTCCTCTCGCTAGAACATTCTGGCCCTAGGCCTGACTTTATCTGGACAGCTGGGGACCATAACTCAAGCTGCCTGAGAGAAATGCATTCATCTTGTCCTCACTGCGTTAGTTCCTCTAATTAAAACCACTGTCAGATGACTGTGTGAGTGTTTATGTTTAGCTGAATGGTACAATTCAGTTGGGCCTTGGATTGCCTTATGAATGGCATGTTAAGGGGGCCCTCATCAGCTGTCAGTGTAATCACACAGTCGCAAATGAATTTGTGCTCTCCTCTGCCGGGTCTGGAGTTGGCCTACTTGGCGAAGACAAACAGGGCTAGCTCTTTTAATGGCTCAGATTGTAATGGCCCCTTTAGCATTCATGAGAATCCGCTATTATCTATTGATTCAGTCTCACCAGCGTCTCGCTGACTTACGCCTCACCCTAATTCCTATTACCGGGAACACTGTACCCTTATCAAGCCAAACAATAAGCCAGTTGTCAGTGGGGCTAGAAAATATGAGGAAGCATCTGCTGGCCCCAGGAACTCATGACTCTCCAGTGTGTTAAAGAGAAAAAAAAACACAACAGAAGAAGCCCTGAGTCTCCTCCTGTCGAAGTCCTCTCTGTGACCTCTGCCTCCACATGGGGGAGAGTTAGCGCGTGTGCGAATGCTAAGGTAAATCTGATCGCTCTGCAGATAAATCAGAAAATTGAATCTCCCTCATTTCATGTGGGGTATGGTGAAAAGGGGAGGGGGTGGGGTGGATAAAGAGAACGAGAGGGGGGCCCAAAATAGAAGCGGGCTCCTTGACTATAAACCTGTCACAGAGATATGTCTCTTGCCATGATGGCATCCGATTCTTTTTTTTCCCCCCTCCCTCCCTCTCCAGCCGCTGCTATCTCCTTCCTCCCTGCTATGTCTCTCTGCTCTTTAAGACAAAGGGTAATAAAGCTATAAATTGTGTGTCTTGCAGAAGGTATAGACATTCTGTCTCAGAACTGCTGTTAGAAGTGCCATAAAGCACCCTCAAAGTCATAGATAAAGATTTACAGTTATTTAACATCCTCCTCCAGCACTAAATCAGTGTGATAAGAGAATTAAGTGATGGCTATAGGTTCTTTGTCCTTAGGCTATTGATTTTTTTCGCCCCCAGAAGGATCCAGTATGTTATAATTATTGAACTCTGGATTTGATTCAGGTTTACAGAGTGGAGAGGCTGCCTGCTTCTCTCATTTCAACATAGTTAAAAGAAGACAGGCCCTACTGTTCAATTTGCCAAATGTACTTTCAATATGTTTCGTTTAGCTTGTTTTCCCCTTAAGGCCTGTGTGGGGTCTCTGTGTGATGAACCCCCATCTTGATTTGTAATTCATTTGAAAGCTGTTTTCTATTGAAGTCAGATCGTCTATTGTCATAAAGTCTGAATTTATAGTCCACACTGACTCTGAGGGGGGGAAAGCAAAAACCCTTTTAACTAATCCAGTGAGGCAGTGCAGAGTCCGTCTGTTTTACCTTCAATTTGCATCTTCAAGTGCACCATTACTGAGAGAAATTGAGTCATTTTTGAGAATACTTATTTGCAATCACCACCAGGTTATTTTCTTTGTCGCTCTATAGTGCAGTGTCTTTCACTAACTGCTGAGGACATTCTTGCCTTAAATACCTAATATATTTCTTGAAAATAAAAAAGGAGTGGTCTGACACTAAAAATACATACTGTGAGTTAATAGCAACACAAATTCAAAATGTGATACATAGCCTTTTTCATATACAGGACCTTTTTTTTGCTTATAAAAATATATGTAAACTATAGAATATTACATTAAGTTTTATTTTTTAGACTAAGTACTAGTCATCAGGAGTGAGCAGTTTCCTGGAGTCACTGAGCCTTCACTTTGTTTCCTTGTCTGTGTTTTTGTTGTGATACCACCTGCTGCTGCACATCATTTGTTTTATATATATATATATATATATATATATATATGGAGGTATATATATGGAGGTAGATCAACCATGAACCACTGATCGAAATGAAAGCAGCACTGCTGTGTCTGATCCACTCATAGCAACACAAAACACACTAACTCACTAACTAACACTAACTAGTGTCACTGAGGTTAATCCACCACCCAAATCATACCTACTCTGGTGGTCCTCTGGGGGTCCTGACCATTGAAGAACAGGGTGAAAAAGAGGAAATAATATATTGCAACAAATGATAGACTATAATTGTAGAACTACAAAGTGCTCCTGCATGGTCAGTGCGAGGAGGCGGTCATAATTTTATGGTTGATCAGTGTATGTATCCCCACATAAAATGATTTTCCAATGTACATGTAGCCTTTAAATGGAATATTGGCGTCACACCTCTGCAGAGTAAAATAAATCATCTGCAGAAATATATTCACAAAAATGAATATGTACTAAAATATCAATGTTTTCATGATTTACTGTAATAATACAGTTTCCAATTGTGGCAGCTGTGTCAATTCACGTTTTCTATAACCACTTTAAATATTACAAAGTAAACAATGTCAATTAACATATTTCACTGAGTAAATAAATTAATAGGGCAGACTATAAATGATGATTTTATTGAATGTAAAACAAATTCACACTTTCTAGAATACATTTCTAGTTAGTAACATATTTGAAGAATTGTGCATCTTGTGGCGTTGCCATAGATGTGCACTGAGACACAGCCATACTGCCTTTTCAATACTCTTTATTATCTATGCCCTAACAAGGGTGGAGAAACAGAACAAGTGTTCAAAGAAATATTTGGGCTTGGCATGTGACAGGATCAGCAGAGACCCTACTCCAGCTGCCACAACACAGCCTCAGGGTGAGCTCTGCTGAAAAACACGGATCCCGTCACATACCAAGCCCTATCACACACAAAAACACACAACACCACAAAACAACATAAACCCCCAAACAACAAGAAATAACCCCCAAAACAACCCCAGAACAGGGTAAAGGTGAGCAGACTTGCATTCAGTGTTAATCCCCAGCAAGTCCCCAGCCCCACTTATTGTCCTCTACAATAATATGGAATTAAAAGAAAAAAAATTTTTAGGTTTATATTTTACATTTTATATTTTACAGTTCATAACAATGATCATAATAAATAATATATTTCAAACCCCGAAAAATATCAATATATATATAAAAAAATTGCACGAAAGGGAAAATTAGTTAATATATATATATCTAGGCCTCTAATATGCAGAGGTGTGATAAATCCACAACAGGATTTCATTAATTTCAATCTCAGAAGTGTGAGGGCATTTTAAGCTTAATTCAGGGAAGGATTTTTACTTCCTGGGCTTTAATTTGCCACCTCTCTAAATGTGTTTAACTATGAGGATGTACTTCGTATTTAAGGTGTTCCACAGGCTGACATCCAACCTAACTGACTTGCACTATAGCAGCACTGTTTAATATAGTACAAAGTGAGTTGGCTTAACTCACATCATAGATGTGCCTTTAGTCTGAGGGTTTATCAGTATTATCGCTTTTCAAATAAAAAACATGTATCTCCAAAATATTGTCTTTATAGGAGAAGGAAAAAAATAGTTATAAGTTTCAATGGATTTTAATGTATAATGACTACAAGTAATTCTCAAGCATTTCTATTGGTCCACTCATTATGACATTTTCGCATATTGTGTTCAAATGATGTAGTAATTTAAAAAATTGACAAAAATAGAAATGCATGTTTTTCTTTAAACAGCAACAGTACAATCAGAAGGAAAGACTTGCGCAGGAATGATGCCATTATATGGAGCTGCCTCTTGTTAAATTAAAAAAGTGTGGCGTTCTTGCGGTGCTGACCTCAATCAGAATTAGTGCAGTGACGCTGGGAGTGATGGGGAACAGTCATAAACTCTTGTGTGCTCATAAAGCACAGATCAGTCTGACATTAGGTCTGCTTGTTTATTACATTTGCGTTGTGTCATTTGAGCTTGCTGTCTTCAGGCCATGAAGCAGAGGGTTCCGTGCACTTGGTGAGTGAACAGAAAGAGGGGGGGAAGAGGAAGAGAGAGAGAGAGAGAGAGAGAGAGAGAGAGAGAGAGAGAGAGAGAGAGAGAGAGTGTGAAAGAGAGAGAAAGAAAGGCTTGTCGAGCTAGTGTTTGGAACTGTCAGAGACTTGCCAATCACAGGCCTGTGTTCAGCAGGGAGAGTGTGCTAACCGAGCGTCTCCGTGTACCTGCTAATTCTTGTTTCTGCTGCTCGACTGAGCTGGCCTGCCGCCGCCAGCAGCCACACAGCCCCCACGCTCAACAGCCTGACAGTTGGCTTCTTAACCAAGATGCTGGGGATATAATTAAATCATATTTACCTTTGATACTCAGCCAGCATTTGTAATTAATTAATTCACCCAGGGTGTGTTTAAATTACATTACTAAGAGAGAAGAATGAGAGAACAGGCCCTCATTCGCTCTAGGGACGAAATATGATTTTGGCCTGCTTCCCCTTCCAGCTTGAGCTCCTGATTTTGCGTTAAGTGAGGGTGGGGGTGGGGAAGGGGGTGGACAAGGCTGGGGCTGGAAAGGGGATGCTATGCTAATGTTAGTTGGGCTAAATTGAGCAGGACTATTAATTACTGACAACAGCCAGTTTTGAAGACTTATAATTTATAACATATTTAACATATAACATATAAAAATTGTAAGGGCTAGCTAGCCAGATAATCTTTAGCCAAAATCTACACTGTATTAATGAACTGCTAGCAAGCTAATTTAACAAAGCAACTAGATAATGGTTAGCAGGATGTTATCTTTATATTTGTCAACCCTCTATGGTTTTTATAAAACTTTATAGAGCTTAGTACTTTGTGAAACTGAATCTCAGCAGTAAATTAGCTTTGTTGAGGTAACAGTTCTGTTTTGGGTGAGATGCATAGCATGAAGGCTACCTTGAAATTTACTGTATGCTGGCTCCTGACAGCTCGTGATGAAAGTATGGTTGCAGGTGCCCTTCTTACTCCATTGTTCAAGTGCCTATTACCCTGGGCCATTTTCTTAAGAAGGGAGGACTGAAGTGGTTAGAGTTTGAGCTCTAGAACTAATAACCACAGTCAGGAGGCCGTCTGTAGTCAGAGGCAGGCAACTGTGGCTCGTAGGCTAATGTCTGAGGACAGGGGCTTTCTTACACGTTCATGCAGCCCTTTAATTTCCCCTGACCTTTCGTTGTGAAGTGGGAAGAGTATTCCAGTTGACGTTGTCATCACGACGCTCCGAAAATAGCTGCGGAGATCCGCGGAATCTGTATGATGAATGCAGACACAGGCCACAAAGCTAGCCAGACCACCCGCTCCAAGGCCATGGATATACACATGCACGCAAATGCCTTATAACATGGAGGCAAGTACAGTATGTGAAGTGCCATTCATTGTCACTGCCAGGCTCAAAGCTTTCAGCATAGATGTCACATTACTGTCACTCACTGCCAGATAACTACTTCCTAATGTCAGGAATGCTACTGAAAAAGAACCTCTTTTTAAAACTCTTCCTGAGATAAGTTCATTAGTTCAAAGATACATTTTGGGTACATTAACCTATTTTTTGGATGAACTTTCTCTGATTTATTGCATATATAAGACCATGGTGATGGCCTCGTGTGTCTGTTCCTGAAGGCATTAACCATTTTAATCAATGAGCCTTCACTACCTATTGAATTTATCCTTTAGATTGCATACCACTCTGCCACGGAGAGAGAAAATACAGCAATATTGTTTTTTCCCTTCATAAATTACTGCCATCAAATAAAAAGCATCGGAAACCACTACTGTAAATTATTGTCGACAAATAATAATGAATCACTTATGGAATTGAGAGACAGTTGATTTATAATTGGAGGCTGACTGCAGCAGGAAATATGGGCAGTGGAGCCAGGAGGATTTGGTAGGTCTGTGAGCTCGTACATCATTCTGCACTCAAACCATGCTCTCAAGGCCTGCCACTGTTACATCATGTAGATAGAAGCAACCCACTCTTCCTGTTCATAGCACACTACTTAAACACTACTACAGCTGTCTGAGAGCAGGGGAGCTCCTGGAAGATTGTCTAACAGTGGTATGAAGAAATATCAAAAGACTGTATAGACTGACTATTGAGAACACTGTTGTCTTCTATCTAGATTTTTATTTTATTTTATTTTAAGAACAGATACAATTCTCATTGCAGCTCAGCTCAGCTTTCCTCCATTTATGTAATTATTTGTATGGTGCTATTTACACCTTATCTACAAATAATATAAGCATCATTAAAGTAAATAAAAATAACATTGAACAAATAAAAAAACAATAATTATAGGAATATGAGTATGATACAGAATGTGCGAGTGTGTGTGTTGCCCTGTGAAGGCTTGACGTCCCCTCCAGTGTGTATTCCCGCCTTGCGCCCAATGATTTCAGGTAGGTTCTGGACCCACTGCGACTCTGAACTGGAAAAGCAGTTACAGATAATGAATGAGTATGATATAGTGAAATTAATATATTTTGGGCAGTATGGTGGTGCTGCAGGTAGTGTCACTGCCACACAGCTCCAGGGTCCCGGCGATATGTATTCTATCCCTGCCTCTGGTTTCTGTCTGTGAGATGTGTTCTCTTGGTGTCCACAGAGATTTCTTCTGGGTGCAAAAGCACATGTTAATAGTAGGTGAACTAGCTATGTACAATTGCCCGTAAGTGTGAGTATGAATTGCCCTTTGATGGACTGGAGCCCCATTCAGGGTGTTTTCCTTCCTTGCACCCAATGATTCCTGGCAGGCTGTGGACACACCACAACCCTAATAAGGATGAAGCGGATACAGAAGAGAAAAAGATACATTGTCGTTTCATTTTCAGGATAAGATTTTGAGAGACAGGTAAAAACCTAGTTTTTTACATTTTAACAATCTTTTATACCTTAAATACTTTTAGGAAAATTGATTTAGCCCTGAATATACCCTGACATCTGGGTCCATATCCGGGGTGTATTTCTGCCTTGAGCCACAATGATACTGTTCAATCAATCAATCAATTAATAAATTAATTAATGTTTCTGGTGAATCTAACAAATCCACCCAAGGGTCTGTAAATAAGATGTTAATTAAAAATATATATTAAATAAAATTAGACTATGGATTTCTGTTAAAATGTGGGGAAATGTTACCTGTGGTAGTTTATCAGTGATAGTTCCTCTGTGGTAGTTAGTGTGGAGATGTACAGTGTGTTGTTTGTGGTGATCTTTGTTGGTGTATCAGGACATATAAATAAGTAATAAGTGCAGCATCTGTCCAAGTGCGTTCCCATAACCCATGATGTGGACAGTATTTGATTACCATTGGCTTGCTTAGAAATAAAAAACAACGACCACCACAGAGTGACGTCTCCGTGTAAGACGTACAGCAATTAGTGAAGGGTGGAAACACATCAGGGCCTTGTCCTTGGCAGCTTGGTCTAATCTTGAGGATACTCCTCCCTCTCTCTCTCTCTCTCTCTCTCTCTCTGTCTCTCTCTCTCTCTCTCTCTGTCTGTCTGGGTGCAGTGGAAGTGATTTATCTCAGCTTGAAAAGACTTGTGATAATGCCCCAGCAGGATGAGGCCTAAAGCCTTGCGTATTGAATGCTTCAATGCTGTTTGCATGAAGTTCACGGCCCTGGAGCAATGATAAATGTCAAGTGCAACAAATTTCCTGTGTGTCCATGGCTTATCTCCTTCAGGAAAAACTAATCCACGCTCTCTCACACACACACACACATACATACATATGAACTCATAACTAGCTAGCATATCACAATAAAAGAAATACATATACTGTTATAACAAATAAATAACCCTGCTATTACTTTTATTTTGTGATCATAAACCTTTAAAAACTGGCATTTTAGCATTTAGTATTGTTTTATAGTTTAGTTTTTAAGCTCTGTGAATTGTTATGTACATCTTGAATTCAAACTGATGCCGTTTAATGCGTATTAATTACTGTACAGAACAAATAAGTAAATACAGCTAGTGAAAATGCAAACGAGAGAAGCAAACTGATTCTTGGCTCAGGATTTCAGCACACATAAAATTCAGTGCTGCCACCGTATGGACGAAATATAGGTCTACACCATGGAATGGAAGTCCGTAAACCCTCAGAAGGCTCAAGCCTTTCCAGAATAACAAGACATCATTGTATTTTTCATAAGGTATTTGTGGATTTGTGGACACGTGTTATTAATACTAACGGAATTACAGCCCCAAGTGGTTAATAAAATAAACTCATATATAAGTGTGTAACAAACACACATGTATTTTCCTAAATCTAAGTATTATTTTCAATAGTGCTCTGTGTAGTACGCACAGTAATAACTTGTCCTGTGGAATGAAGCTTTTATAGCGGTGATCACATGGAATAAGAATGTTTGTGAAGCTCTTAAATCTAGTTGATGAGATGCTGTATGTGTATTTGTTTGTATGTGTGTGTGTGTGTTAACCTTGTCCATGTGCTTGAGCATTGTAGGCCCTGCTGGCAGCTGTTCAACAGCCACATGTTGGGATGGCTCTAAACAGACAGACATGCACGCACAAAACAAGAGTGTGCATTCTTTCATTAACACACATCAGGGCATTTTACTGTGACAAGTTCACAGCTCAAAACCCATGCGTTCCTCTGATGAGACTCTACCTCGTCTCGTCTCAGCTTACTCTTACTTTTCTCTTGCTTTAGTTTCTCTACCCTCCCCCCTCCATGAGGCACCTATATCTAATTTTCAGATGTCATCTAAGGACGTTAAGTCATTTTGGGATTCAAGCGCACGCACTTCAAAGTATCATTTCATTTATCGATTCCCTCCCCTCTGGGCCTGTGCTCTGGGCTGCCAGGGCAACACAGGGCTCTGTGCTATTAGTCGTCTTATCTGCGGAGGAACAGTGTATATCACAGCACGCAGTGTCATCCGCACTTGATGAACAAGCCTTGCTGTCACCAGGGGAGTCTGAAGGTTAAAACTGAGGATCGAATGAAAAAAACGGGGGGGGGGGGTTGGGTGGGTGTGACATGCTCCTACTGTTCGGATTATTTCCACATTTGCATTATCTCTACATATAGATGCAGGTTATGATCTCATAGGTGGCTCATTTATCTTTTATATTTGCACAGTCCCATGTATGTAATGCTGGTAATTCACTGATATTTATTAAGTGAAATACCTGAAAAAATAAACCCCTTGTATACTTTCAGCAATTGACATTTTGTACATTCCTTTTTGAGTTTAAATTTCATTTTTAGTTAGTTAGTCAGCACATTAGTTGGTTCCCACAAAAGTTGGGGCAGCACGTGGTTTGGTAAAAAATACAGAAAACAGTAATTATTAAATATGCATTGATTTGCTTTACATTTAAAAAGCACAAAAACCTAAGGTTTGATGTTTTGCCCAATTAACATTTAATATTGTATTGTATTTATTAATTTTTTGGTAAATGTATGCTTACTTTAAATTTCATTGGGATTTGAGAGATCAAAGGCCACAGGCTTTCAGCTGTTATATTCAACCATACCCTACACAAGGATATCTTATATTCCCTGAATATTTTAACACCAGTATGTAGTTTAGAGCAAGTAATACCGAAAATCCTTGCAACTGTATGTCCAGGTCTTTCCTGGATGTTTCTCATGTATTCAGGCATGAAGACACCAGCTATTTAATAATAATAATAATAATAATAATAATAATAATAATAATAATAATAATAATACATTATATTTATATAGCGCTTTTCAAGAGCTCAAAGATGCTTACAATAGTTAATACATAGAACACATTTAAAGACATACAAAACAGAGCAAATACAGAATACAAATGATTAACGAACAGAACAAGCATGAAAAGATTAAGTCTGAGGAGGAACTAATATTTTTTGAAGTTTGATTTGAATATAGAGAGAGTTGGAGGATGTTGGACTGAAGGGGGAAGAGAGTTCCAGAGTCACGGAGCAGATCTAGAGAAAGCGTGATCACTGAAGCTGTGGAGGCTGGAAGGAGGGACAGTGAGCAGAGCGGCTGAGGAAGACCTGAGAGTTCGCATGGGTTTGTAGGGATGGAGAAGAGCAGACAGGTGTGAAGGAGCAAGGTTATTTAGAGCTTTGTAAGTGAGGAGAAGTATTTTAGATGGTATTTGAACATTTCTAGTCTTGACCCTAGCCCAGCTTGTGTTATAAGGTTTTTGCAGGCTTCAATCTTGAACAAACGCTGATAAAGTAAGACATAAAATACCGTATATTATTTATATTGTTTTTTTTTATTATTTATTTAAATTCAGGAGAAATGTATTTACAATTTGTTGCTCTCTGCTTTGTTTACATTCCAGAATCTGTCTAAATATTGAGATTGAGATTTGTACATGGAGTAGTGTGATGACATTTATTATAGCATTCACCATAACTACAGAATTATTTCTGAATTTGACCTTTAAAAACACTATTACTATTTACTGGATAATGAAGGTGATTTCTTTTTTCAAAGCAATCCCCATTGAGTCTTTACAGCATTGAAGAAGATATATTTTAACTGGAGTAGAAGTTGGGCTACTCTCCTGTTCTCTTCTACAAACTGATTGCTTGTGCTAATGTAATGTGGGTAGGTCTAGAAGACATAACAGTGCCCAACAAGATTACCATACAGACGAACACGCACACACACACACACACAACATAAAACATCCACACATCATCATATACAAACATATCTGTAGATCCACTTTGGTGGATTAAAAGTGTGGCATGAATTACAGCATGGCTCTGTTGAAGGAATGAATTGGGAGCCTGGTCCCTCCCTTTGCCTTCCAAATACCCCTGGCAGTTTTTACTCGTCTTTGGCCTGGTGTTTAGGGCTATAGTCTCTGCTGTGTCCCTGTTGCCTCCTCCCCCCGCTAGTGACCACGTTCCATGGACACGCCTGGATTTATGGACCGCTGGCTGCTAGCTGATTAGGGCACAGCTTGTAAAACGTATTTTGGCATGTTCAGAGGTTTTACTGGAGCTCCTCCTGGCATGGCACTGCAATACATCAATAGTGGGAGGTGGAGACGGGGGCTAGGGAGAGAGGGGCAAAGCGACAGATCCACCCCTGCAATGTTTTACCCCCCCACTTACACTGCATATGCCTCATAGGCTCTTATACTGCAGCCCACTGATAGTGAACTCCTGCACTGGCCCCGGTTAAGTTACTTTACTATTAATACAGATATACCACACTTTTTTAGTCTTGGTCTTTATTCATGGCAGTGTATGCTCCAAGTGTCCACATTTTTGAGTAAACGCTGCAGTGAGGTTATGCGTCACAGCTGGGAAAACTGTATGTTAGTGTAGCCATATACTCTCATAAAGGAAACGGTTCTGACATCGCTGTACACATACACATGATTTATGGCTCCTAACAGGTCTCTACTTCTGTGGGTTAATGAGGCCTGTTTTTCCTGCTTTTTCACTGTAAGCCGGTCCCTCCCATCTTCTCCTTTTTCACTGTGCAGAGCAGAAGTTGCTCAGTGTGACTTGGCCATTGCTTAGAAGAAAATGGAATATAATTCTGTATGCTGTCTATATATTGTAAAATGTAAGGGGAAAATATTGTGCCTCTGAAGTAGTATGTTTGTAAGAGAAGGAAAAATGCAGGTAGATCATAAGATATTTTGTAAGTAATTTTGGGCCAATGATCTGTTCAACTTAAAAATGTTCACATAATGTAAAAGCAGACAGACTTTTTATATACATGATGAACCATAACATTATGGCCACCTCCTTGTTTCTGCACTCATTGTTCATTCTCTCATCTCCACAGGCCACACAGGAGCACTGTGTAGTTCTGCTATTACAGTCTGTAGTCTATCTGTTACTCTGCATACATTGTTCACCCCTTTCACCCTATACTTCAATGATCAGGTCCACCACATCAGGTATAATTTGTGTGGTCATTCATTCTCAGTGCTGCAGTAACCCTGACATGCAGTGGATCAGACACAGCAGTTGCTGCTAGAGAATTTAGACCCCTTGTTTTCACTCCTGAACTGAGAAAATTCCACTAACCAACAACATCCTGTGGGTAGCATCGGGTGCCCACTGATTAAGGACTTGAGGACGAACAACACAAATCTATAAGGTGGACCAACAAGACTGGTGTGTCAAGTAAAGTGAGTGAACACAGAGTTTAAGGTAAAAAAAACATGGAGCTTACAACTTCTTGCAACATCTTAGATGTTCCATTAAGTAAAGGCAGATACGCTTTTCCCAAAAATGTACATATATAAGATGAATGGTTTTAATAAAACAACAGTATATATCTTGGGACCATACAGTAAATATTTTTCATCTTGCATATTTATATGCACAAATCACAATGTGTTGGTCTACTGTCATGTTTAGGAAGTGTGGGTGAATCTGCTATCTGTCAACTCTCCTCCAGTGTCATTTGTAGCAGTGGCCAGTCTGGCCTGACCAGCCGGACTCAATTGAATTATCACCGCGCCACAAGAACCGAGCTGTCAGGTCTTCTCCTGCCATGTGAGATCTTGATTCAATTACAATTAGAGAATGATAAGTCCTTATGTTATTACTGCACCTCACACGTCACTTGGGAATGTGCCAGCGTCACATGAATGGCTCATTTAAGTGGCCTGGAAAGCACAAGACATGAGAGACTCGCAAGGCCACGCCAGGATAGAGGCTTTTCCCTGAGGCTACTCGCCTCTTCATCCACACTCTAGGCTCACACGTAGTTGAACGACAGAGCTGTGGCTTTACATCTGTGCTGACCGGCCTGCTAGACATGCGTGAGAGAACGTGGGAGTGCATGAGAGAAGGCCTTCATCATTACTGTCAGAGCCAGAGAAGTGGGTGGGTGGTTGATTTTACCGGAGAACTGCAGCTCAGCACAAACCTGAGAGCACCTTTACACAACACAGGCTACCGTGCAATCCTTTAAAACAGGGCTAGGGGCTGTTCATCAAGAATATTGTCAAGCATGTCCGGTAGGAAGTGGATAAACAATTACTTTCAGCAATCCGCCAAGGAGCATTAATGTTATTTATGGCGGCATGTAAATATATAAATTGGGCCACACACCAAATCAAGTCCTCTCCAGGGTGCCGTGCAAGTCATGCTGCCTCACATTAAATCACTGATGCAGATAACAATGGGCATAGTGTGCATATGATAATGCCCTCACTGTAAAATATGCCTCCTACTTAGCCGCCTATGAGCGAGTGCGGTGACATATGCTGAGAGGCGCAGGAGCTCCAGCAGGATCAATAAACTCCCCCAGGTTTTTGGGATTTATGACCGTGTGACATCAATCAATTAGGAGCAAACTCCTTCTAAGCGCTCAGAAATGCCAATGGGCATTATAGCTAAATCAGAGAGGGGGGAGACACATATTTTAAGGTTCATAGCCAAATGGAAGGCCTTTCTGGAGCAAAATTACAGCATTTTTCTAACTCTAAGGCCTTGGAGAGAAAGAGGGTGTTATAGAACAAGCTGAATGAGTGGAACTGAGAGAGGCCATGTGCATGGCTGAAGGAGATGAGATCTATAACTCTGCGAAGCATCTGCAGGATGGAGCAGCTTGAGGCGAGGAGCTGAGGACTACAGCAGAGATACAAACGAGCTTGGTTGTACCCACCCCTCCCTGCCCTCTCCAGCCCCTCCCTCAGCACCCCACACACCGACTCATTTGCTAGATCACTCTCCCTCGGCCTATCACTCAAAAGCAGTAGCTTTCAGCGTGCCGCTGATAATCATACATATTCCATGTGCCGGCAGGCCATAAATCTCAGTCGCTATTTCATCTTCCAGTCATTCATCAATCACCCAGGCCGAGCTGGATGGAGAACAGCCTGCTTCACAATATATCAAATTAGTACCTGGGATGTTTACCAAGATAATGCAAGACAACAGGATGGGGTGAAATATGGCCCTGCAGCATTCCTCAAATTAAAAGGCTTCCCGGTCGTACGTGGAGAGAGGAGAGTTCAGAATTCTCAACTGCTTCTCTCAACCCTCCCTGAGTGTGAGCTCACAGGATTTGATACAAATTACAAGGTACAATTTAATAGTGAGGTCACATTTTAAACCATAGCCAGCAAAAAAAAAAAAAAAAAATCAACAATAGTAATATATTGAGGATGCAATATGTTGAGAAGTCACTAAAGCAAATGTAGTGCATTTTCTGTATGTATTCTGTATAATTAGATCTGGAATCAAGCTGGAAAGGGTAAGGAACTGCTGTTTCTCTTGAACGGACCCAAAAATCAATAGCAAAATTCCAATATCTCATTTTGTTGCTCTTGGGCAATAAATGAAATGAAATATTAAATTCGATTTAGCTACTGGTGCAGTCTTATGAGAGGGATGAAGGAATAAATTCACAGACTCATGCGCGAACCCCCGATTTCTCTCGCCCTACGAGACAAGAAGTGTAGATTCTACTTATTAGTGTGTCAGAGCATGCTCAATAATTAAAAGGCAAAGCAGACACTCGCATTATAAACTATGACAAACTGAGAGAGAGCTGTCTGGTTACACTGGTTCACAGCAGCAGAGGCAGAAACGACAGCAGCGAGAAGATCAAATGCTTGCCTACTAATTAGAAAAGAGGGATAATAAGACTATGTGGTGCTGTGGTGGTTAATTGAAAAATTGGCAAATCATTTTGAATACTGTTATCAAGCACATCTGTGACAGGCCATCAGTCCTAATATGCAATTTGTCCTCATTACTCTATAGGCATCTATTTCTTTTCACTTTTCAGGTGGAAAACTGAAGGGAAATCCAGTCCACAAAAAAGGAATGATGGGATGTTGGAAGAAGGCCTATAGTCCTTCTCCATGGTTTTCTTATGTAGGCCCAAGGCTGCCACACTACGCAATGGGGTGAAATGAATGTTCTCTTTGGGACTGTAATCCATTTTGATCTCGCTGGATTCATTAGGGGCAGTTAGCCAGTAATAATTTGTGCAGATTACTGTATATAATTCACAGTGCAGGCACTCTTCTTGAGGCTGGTGCACATTTTTCACCCCCCTCCCTTCCCCATGCATGCACACACACACACACACACACATACACACTTGACACTGAAAGGGCTTTTGATCTATTACATGTTGGATATTTATGGTGAGAGTATGAGGAATGCTTTGTGTTGAATTGAATCTCCTGGCCTATATGCAGTATGTGTACAGGGCTGTCTCATGAGGGCATTCTCGCTCTGCTTTACCACTGTCAGCTCCAATCAGATCCTGAGCTGAAGAGCAGAGATGTAAACAGAGGACAGACCGCAGAGATTCCCCATGGAGTGAAAATGACACACTTGCAATCTAAAGACCAAACACTGAGAGATTACCATCAGTTACTGGTGCTTATGTCCCTGCGGTGTGTAGTTCAGAGAGGGACTGCAGATGACCCAACTCTGAGTCGTACAAGACACAGTGCTTTTTACCACTCAGTGCGTGTTGACAAGTGTAGATCGAAGTGCACATATATTGTGTTGGATAGTGGCGCATACTTTTTATTTATTTATTTATTTATTTATTTATTTATTTATTTATATTTTGCTCTGTGTTCCTGCTGTTTTTAGTTATGCAACATGATTGTGTCCATTATTATAGAGAACATAGTGTAATGTAGTGTGTAAAACCACATCAGCAAGTGAGAATACTTTAACCCAGTTCAAAGACAGAGGCATGGTATTACATGGTCTGCACATTGAGATGCCACTTTGTTTGTAAACTTGTCTTCACTAGTAAGAAATCTCTTTAATCAATAACTATCTGTCTTTCTGATGTGTCTCTGATGAACTTCTGCTCCTTTAAGCACTGCAGTGACAGATACATAGCAAGAAGAGTTCTGTCCAAACCAGCAAATGTAGAAGTCAATGAAAGCCACATAACACTGTATCTTCTTTTACATTAACGACACTTACTCTATTGGATTCCTATTGATGTCCTGAGGGGACTTATTATTTGGAAAATCATTAGAAGCAGTTAGCTAAGCTTTTTTCTTCCATTACGGGCATATGTTATAGACCATTCTATGGGTAATTCTCCCAAATATGAGTGAGTACCATTTTAAGAATATGAAATATGTTTAAAAAAAATACAGAGCCAGTTAACCCTATAAAGCCAAATGTAACCAACATGATGCATGATCTTTAGAGGTGGCTCTTTCGTCATATAATGAAGAGAAATACAGAAACAAACTTTTATCCTTTTGGGGCAAGTGTTCTGAGTTCTCTACTGAACTGTGAATGAAGTGGAACTTTCCCATGTATTTACCAAACCGTTACAAAATTGTTGCTATCATAATGAAAACACAGAAGAAAATCTCAAGACTACTTCTTTGCTGAAGCATTTCCAGGTATGATTTGAATGATGTTGCTTGTAGTAAAACTAAGCATTTTTTGTTTCATTTCACCTGTCAAATGCTCATTAATTATAATAAATATTCAGAAAATTAATTTTTAAAAATTCCATTCTTTACAGCAGCAAAACCAGCAGCAAAATATTTTGAAACAAAAATAGTTTTCCAAAAGCCTTTATGTGTTGGCTCAGTTGTTGACAGATTTTGTAAGACAGATTCAGAGGAAGGAGATGATGATACAGGTGAGTGTGGGAGGTCTGTTGAATGACTTTATACCTCAAGCCAAGGTTCAGACAGTAGCAGAAACAACCGTAGTTCTTCTGAATATGGAAACACGATTGTGCAGATCAACAAAAAAGAGCCTTTGTAGATTTGGTGTTTTTATTACCACCAGTGTATGAAATGTAAAAATGTCAGAGAGAAAAACAGAGTACTTATGGGTCAAGGATCTCTGGAGCAGTGTTTCCCATCAGCTCAGTGTTATGGTTTCCTGATAAGCTCTGAAGAAGAGAGACAATCATTTGCTATTGGTTGTTTAATTGAAATCAATCAAAATTAATAAAAAAAATGTAAAGAAGTCTAAAGTCTTTTAACTGATGCAGTGAACTAAATGAAAGTCCAGTTAAAGAAAAAAAATATTGGTAAATGTCTAAATATGATGCATTCGGAAATTACATGATACAAAATAAATTAACAACATTTAGATTTTTAGTTAAAGGGCCACATAATGTGTGATTGTCAAAAAAATCAGTTGTATTATTATTTCATGTGTCAGGCTTTAAAGGGTTAACCCTTAGTGTTTTGGTGAGTATTTTGTACAGAAGAGAGAAAAGCTCTCTCTGTAGATTAACTGTCTATCTATGAAGCACTTTACTCACTCTGACTCTCACTATTACATTCTGAAATGTGTAATTTGTCAAACTCCTGATCTTTTTAACTTGTTAGACTTTGACCTATACTTCTGGCTAAAATGAAATGATACATTGTATTATTCTGCATTCACACACAAGTTGTCTAGATTTACACAGACTCAGTTCCAATCAAACTAAACATATATTTTGCACGGGTGTGATGGAAAACATGAATAAAAATGTGCGCTGTGGCTGCTAGTACATCTAATTTAATAATAATAATATTAGCAACCAGCACTCGATTTATAAAGTGATTCTTTTCTAATAGCGACTCAAATTTGCTGATGTTATTTGATGAGTAAGCAAGTGTTGCTAGCATGTGTAGCTGTCAATATTTTTAACCCTAGGTTGCTCCATGGCTGCTGTATTGTAACACTTTAAACGACAGTGGCTCTACACAGTGTCTACAACCACTTGTGTGACATAAATGCTTTAGTTTTATATTAAACAACTCTGACTGCGAAATCTACTGACTTTTAAAACACAGAACCATCTTACCTTTCACTTCCTGAACATTAATGCCAGAGGCCAGTAATTGCTGTATTAAAAAGCAGTCAATCCAGTTGGTTTGTCAGCAAGCTCCCTCTGAGGCTATGCTACAGAAGGAAAATTGAACCGTATCCCGACGAATCCCTTTTCAGATTACAAATCTAATTTGCGGAGATGAATGTATTCTATTTCAGTTTGCTGCGATCCTACACTGCTGTGCCGGAGAGCAGCATTGCCTCCTGATTATTGAATTTTTATGGTCATGTAATTAATTGCGGATTCCCTGTTTTGTTCTACTTCTTTCTCCCTGACATTTTAATTTCAACAGAAAGCCACACTCTCCGTGCAGCCTTTCTTTGGAGATCCTAATGGCCTATAAAACACAATGACGTATGGCTATGGGGTAGACTTCACTTCGCCAGTGATTGTTTGAAACCTTGCTGATCACATGAAATTTAGCTCGGTTCTACCTAAGCCCCTGAATTCATTTCCTGTCAATTAAATTGTGGCTACAGTGTCCCCGTCAGATGGATGAGAATCTATCAATGTGTCATCGACCTGGAATTCATTATTGGAGGCAACCTGGAAAATTTTCAAAAGCGACATGGAGGTCATTATTTCTGAAAGACGATTGTCATTACCTGTCCAAGAGAGCGTCCTTGGCTCCTCTCATATACTCTGTGTTGTATTTAAGAGCTATGAAAATCAATCCTTCTATTAGCTGAGGTGCGCTCTATCTTTGGGACGACAGACCCGAATACTTATGTCAAACCAACGGCCTAAAGAGCCACAAGCTCCATTCGATTCCATGCCAGTTAGACACAGGATGGAAATCAGCAGCTGTCCCCTACAGTCACTACTTCCAGGTGCTGTGGGATTTGATTGGTTGCTTTCGAAAAGGTATTTATCTCTGGTTTTGAGACACAGAGGAAAACTTCATTACTTTGCCAATACTTATTGACCGCTCTGAATGTTTCACTACTGTGGTTAGCATTGATCTGCCATCACTTCATGACTTCTCAGAATTCTCAGTCTGGATTTCTGTACTACTATTTTTACTCTTTTATGTATCTGGCTATACATTCAAAGCTGTTTTGGATGAGGCAAGAGAGGCACAGTTACTCTGTTACTTCTCAAATAATTTTTAAAATTTATCTTGCTAAATGTAACCCATAGTTCACTGTGCCAGTGCTGGTAGGAAACAACAAATAGCTGTCGTTGAGGCATGCATTGATTTTTCAGTGCCCACTCACTCCGAGAGACACTGATCTTTCTGTAGTATTTGTGAGTGGTTTAATATATGTCCCCAAGAGAGAGATCCATTCAAGAGAATTTATTTATTATCTGGCGACTGTGCCTTGCTATTCCTCGTCATTGCGCTGTTTTTCTGCTGTGTAAGCACAAGTTCTCACACCGCACATCATTCCTGAAAGCCAGGCCTAACCTACAGCTTCTCTATGCACTCCCCTTTTGGATCACACAATAATGAGTGCAGCAGTTATCATATTTCAGGCCTAATTGGACCACAGTTTGGAGGCAAGAGTTCCTCTGTGACATTGTTAGGCATTGGGATGCCTTTTCTGTCTGAGAGAGTGAAGTGTAATTGCCATAGAAAATGAAAAGAGCAGTGCTGTGGATGTATGCAAAGCACAGTGGTGGACCAGGGGCTGCAATATTGAGGGGACACTTTGTCCAGGTTATGGACAGTCTAGCCAAGGCAGTAGCACTGTCAGCAAAAGATCATAAAACTGATCTATTGCTGCATATGGAATGACCCAATTTTTGTTTAATAAGATTACTGAGGTGAGGAAAACTGAATACTGAAAAACTACTCAAAGAGAACTTCAGACACTGTGTAATTCTTTAAGAAAGTGCTCCAGTGCAAGAGTCTTTAGTTCTTAAAGAAATTAAATTATTTGACAGATACTGTGTTCAAAGGTGATGTTTTAAAATTATTATTATTAAAGGTGGCAGCCCTGGCCTAAAGCTTTAAAAAGCGGGTTTGGTACAGACGCTTTCTCCTGCTCCTCATGTCATATTCATCCCCTGGACCAGCAGAAAAAAATGGAAGAGTACAGGAAGAGTACTTTCTCTTCCTTCATCATCCAGGGCTGATGTGCACTTGGGCAAGGCAACTTTGCACTCCTCACTTGTGGGGAGGTGGTTCCTGAGGTGTCTGCCTGCTGGCTGCTCCAGGTGGGTGTTCACTTTATATCAATGAGATAAATGTGGAATCCAGTATTTTGTTGTATTGCCTTTCAGTGACTGTAGAAATTATAACCTAAAAAGTATTTGATATGATACCAAATAAATAACCCGATTTTATAAAGAAAGCTTGTTACCACGTGAATTGTTTTTATGCTGAGCTTTCAAACTCAAACACTGTAGGCCTGCGATATTAAAGAAAGGGTCTTTGCACATTATTATCCTCTTCTGTTGGAAATTCCTCTGGAATCTCCCGATCAACGACGTGAACCTCTGGCTGGAATCATAAGTCAGAGCAGTAAATTGGGTCTGGTCTTTTGCTCCAGCACCCTCCTCAAAAGGGAGATCTATGGGCCGATTTCCCAGCCAGCCAGTCATGAAGAACCAGGAGATGTAAATGTCAGTCTAGCTCTCCTTTACACTCAATAAAGGCTGGAATTGGGGCTTCCTCTCCCCCAGTCGATTGCCCATCTAATGAGGAAAGGCTTTACCATAACTCTAAAAGATTCACTACTGTTTATGTTGCTGTGGGAGGGCCTTGCAAAGTAATAATTCCAAGTGGATAAATGCTTTCCCGATAACAAGCTGAAATAACCTGTCTGGAATAAGTTGAAGCAGACAAGAGGAATCACGCAATTAGCACTAGCCAGGGATAGATCATGAGACAAGAATTTAAAAAGAGAAGAACATGATCTGGACTCTTCTGAGATATCCACCTTGGTGAAAGATATTTCCTTTTGTGTTTTCCGGACAGGTTAGTCATTAGTCACAGGCACCGAGCTCAGCCATGGCCCCTGGTCTCTTCTTAACTGTGTTTTAACACTAACATTAAGCTCGTTAATGTAATTGAAGTCACATGGAGGGCCTGGTGATAGATGGCACTTTTGGAATAGGATAGAGGAGTAATCTTAGTTTATCTTCCCTCCAAGTGAGTGCTCTTTGGCCTGAGAGTGTAGCGGAGGCCATTTGAGATCGGGGGAGCAGATACAAATGCAATGGATTCAGCAGATGAGACCACCAATCACTATAAGCATGCAGCCACTCAGAGGAGCCATTTTCTCTAGCCTATCGGTTTCTAAGAAGATGTTCAGAAAATGTAAATCAAGATGAGAAAGAGGGAGCCCTTTTCACCCCCCAAGTGTTACGAAGAAAATGTTATGTTCAAATAAAGCAAGTTTAATGGTATTGGATACTACTGGTATTTATTGGCAATCTAAACCTTATCCCAGTGAAAGGTACCTTATTTATCTTCATACACCTTCATGCTGTACAGGTTATGATACTATATAATTGCTATACTGTTAAAATACCATTCTGACCATATTTCATATTTGGAAAATTTTATTGTGCACCTTATGGTTAACCTGAATGAAACCTTGTCTAATATATAAAACACAGGCATTCCTAGTGTAAACAGTATGGTTTATGATTAGGTGTTTAATATCATAAATACCAGGGTGCCATGTTTATATATGACTAGTGACATCACATCTTAGTTAGCTTTGAATAATCCTGCTCTGGCCCGATCTCCCCTGCACATTTTCTTTAGTGCAAATGCATCATTTAAGCCATTACCAGTCGCAAGCTCTTTCATTAGAATGAACTATATCATCCTTTCCCCAAGTGGCCTGGGGAGCGCTCAGCTGGGAGAATATATCTTACTAAGGGAATGTATTGAAGGCAGCAACATGCCTAGGTAAAGTATTACTTAATTTATACTGCTAATGCATAACATTGATTCTCTGTGGAGAAAATAAAGGACAACATATTTTTGGTGCTTACATCATTAAGTTTAATAATTTAGAGGCAGTTAGCGTGATAATAAATATACTGAAAGAACTTAAGCCGGGTTTGGTGATGAATGCAATTAGAAAACTTGGCACTTACATAAAAGAGTAATATGAATGGGTATGGAAATTAATTAGAGCTGGGTCTATAGTACACCCTGCAGTGGCTATGTTGAAATAAGGGAAAAAATCTTCTTACCTAGGAGCTCCAAGCTGAATGCTAACAACCCAGTGAAGTTCCCCCAGACTCCATTTTACCACACGAAATAAATGACATTGCAGAGAACTGACTCCTATTTATCTCCTACCTCACAGACCATCCAGCACACTCAAATTAACAGGCATCCAAACTGATAATGCCCATCTCTTTTTATCGGCCGTTAGGATGCATAGCCCCTATATATTAGCTTTCCTGTTCACGACGACTCATTAACAGGGATATAATGGGGAAAATAAAAGTGCTGGAGAAGATGGAGGGTCTCTGATGTATCAGCTCCTCTGAAGCAGTGCAGTGGTCTGCTGGTTTTATTTACTCATTTCTAGCCTCAAAGCCTCCAGGATGGAAATTGCCTGAGGATATGTGGCTGCACTGCTCATCATGTTACCCTTTACAGATGCGAAACCTCCAAAGATCTGTCTTGGGGTAAATCGCTTCTGTTTTCTGACGCTAAAATGAGCTCGCTTACAAGACACATAGTTGTAGCTCTGCCTGGGGTAGTATTCAGAAAAAGAGACAAGAGAAGAAGCAGCATCCCTATGAACTTGACATATGTGAAAATTATGAATTTATAAGAAAGCATATTCAGCAACATTATTTTCAAAGGGTGCTGTGCGACAAACCAACTTATACAACAACAGAAAGAGTGTTAGATGCAGCTAGACCCTTGACATTGCCCTTTGCAGGAATTCATTCATTCTCTTTATTGGTATCATATGTCAAGCAGACAGCTTTATTTTGGCATTTCAGAGTTTGCATGTATAGCACTACTACACATGAGAGAGATTACACTGGCGCTGTAAGCATACTCACAGACTCAATACAGACTAGGGCTTGCACTTGACTGCGGACCTGTGAGTAATGTGTGGGTTTTGGCATTGTTAATATTTAAGCGTAAGACCTTGTAACTGTAAAAGGTAGAGAGAGGGGAGAGAAGGCCGCCTTTTTAACCACCTTCCTCAAGCAGAATTTTACATCCTGCCAAAAGATTAATACACTGGCCTTGAAAAAATGAAAATCAAACAAGATATCGAAATACTCCCGAGGACTGAGCTTGGGAGCCTGCTATCGGATGTGCATTCGGTTTTATGATATCATTGCTGTTTTATGGCCTGATTCCATTGAGAATGCAATGCAGATCTGAGAGCCAGGTTGGGGTAATCTCCTGCATACTACATAAATCTGCTTCATTGATTTCCAGAATCATCCACATGGACAAGGAGCCCCCTTTTGAAAAGTGATAAGTATGGCTTTAAACATTTATTGCTGTCACTCAGTCTCCGTGGACCCCTGGTATTAATGCCTCTTAGCATCATGTAACACTTCTACGTGTGAGTGAATGCACAAATGTGTTGGAGGTCCCGCTGAGTAAGTTTACGCAGGCCGTAAATCATAGGCCGGGCCAGCTGGCTGTCTGCTCTGGCCAGGTGGAGCTGTCATGTTGGTAGCTTGAGTCATGCAGAGGGGCAACCAGATCCAGGGAGAGGCATGCACTAGTGTCTTTCTACTCCCACGTCAATTGGTGCTTACCATGTGCTATTTTGACTGATACTTTAGATAAGAGATTAGTGTGTTTAACCTTTGGAGGTGTGGTAAATAAACCCTAATAAACGGAGGCATAAAAATTTGGACGAAGACGATAACATTTTGCAGCTCTGTTTATGTCCAGACATCGTCTGCAGCCAGGGTCCGTGGATTATTTCACCTGTGATGAAGAGGTTATGTTTCTCTCAAAGAACCCAGGGCGATCCAGTCCTTCCAGATGCTTGGCTAATAGGAAAAACAAAACTGAGCGCTCGTATATCTTCATTGGCTGTGGAGTGCATTAACATTCAGCTGCTGTCTGGGTCTTTCCATGTACAAGTAATAAATAGAAAAAGAAACATGTGACTTTAGAAAACATCACAAACACAGAGTCTTAATAGCAACTTAATGACATGTAGTAATGTATCCTGTGGTGTGTGCCTTGTAGACATTAATCATATGTATTTGTCTTGTACTGCATTTAGAAAGTAAGGTTATCTAAGAAGACATACAGAATATCCCCTGACATCTTTTTCTTTTTTTCTTCACCTTGTATTGATAGGAAATGTCCCACTTGAATTGAAGTAGGAACTGAGAAGGTTTTCTAAGCAGTACACACATGTTTCTATGAAAAGCTTACTGAAGATGTCATGTTTCATACAAGCTATTCAATTCAGTGCCTTGGGTGACCTGGTTCAACTTCTCAGTTTCATCTTCTCATATCTTGACCACAGCCTGCTAGGCTTTCACACTTACTTGCTCCTATATAGACCAGCACTTAGCAGCAGAATATGACCAATCTTAAGGGAACATAAAGAGGCATGAATATGATTGTGTTTTTCCATTGCACTACATGGGCATATCACATAGTAGCGTCGCTGTGCTCAGCTTTCCATCCAGTCATTCTGAAGTAGCTCTGACAGCCAAGCATCCGCACCTCTGGGAGTTGACAAGTGTCCTGCAAAGCAGAGAGGAATGCCCGGGTCTTGGATTAGCAATCCTGCCATGGCTGAAGGTGCTCCAGGGGGGTTAAGGGAGGAGTTTGAGGGGGAAGCAAGTGACTCTGCCCTCCAAGTCCCTTAATATGTGTAGCAGAGATACAAAAGAATTGGACAGATCTGAGCGCTATCTCTGTCAGGGGCTAGACAAGTAGGCTAACAATTGCTCTGTAAATATTTGAGGATGACTGATGTTGACAAGCTGTGCCTGTGGCAGGCCTCAACACCAAGTTCATTGTCTAATGTCTTTGTCGGTTATAACTCTATCCTAAAGGACTAAGATACCCACACATATTTGTTCATTTCTTTCTCCAAAATGATCTGCTGCTTTTCCACACCAGCTTTAGAAAGACTCACATAATCAAGGAAGTAATGTCATGGTCATCAGGTATAAAACTAGGAAATGACCTGCATGTTTATATTTAGAAGCAAACATGTAGATCCACGTGTGTAGGAGTTTTATTATGGTAGTTGTACAAGTTTTATTATATTAAAAACAAACAGGAAACCATTTAAAGTTCCACAGCACTCTTTGTGTAGAAGTGTACACAGTTTTCATAGCATGGAGTTCTTGCCTGTCTTTTCATTCAATTGCTTGCTAACAGCTCAACATGTCTCATGTTTTACATATTTAGTCAATTCATAATAATTATTAATAATTAATAATAACAATGAAAATATGAAGAAAAAAAATGTGACCTGTTGTTTCTGAAATTTTGAAATTTGCAAGGAGTTAAAAGACTGTGCTTATTTCCTCCCACAGTCTAAAAACACACGTTGGTAGGTGGATTGCCAGCTCAAAAAGTGTTCCTAGGTGTGAGTGAATGTGTGAGTGTCTGTCGCCCTGTGAAGGACTGGCGCCCCCTCCAGGGTGTGTTCCTGGCTTGTGCACAGTGATTCCGGGTAGGATCCTGAACTGGATAAGTGATTACAGACAATGAATGAATGAACAAAGGTTTGCTGTTGTCAAGGCACTGAGAGAGGTCAGGCAGAATACTGAAGAGGATTCCACTGTTTTCCTTAGTTCTTCATCTAAAACTAAACTAAACCTAGCAATAATGAAATGATTTAAATGAGACTAAATTTAATATGATACATTTAAAACTAAGAATGGTGCCACACCAAAAGCATAAAGATAAATATTATGAAATAATTATTGACTTGTATAAATCTAGGGAAGAGTTTAGTTGGTTTACAAATAGCTGAAGCTCTTTAACCTTCAAAAAGTTTCCTCATACTCACACATATCATTTACAGAAGTGGATTTTTATGGAAACCCCCACTGAAAATGCTTCAAGGACATAAAACTCATACTTTATGGCATTTTCCCAAAGATGTCTTTGTTTTTTGGCACTTTTTAAGATATGTTTATGTTGCCTGTCTCTGACACTGTGGTTGTTATGTTCAGGCAGAGAGCCTGCAGATGTAAATATAGAAGTCAGGCCTTCATGTTCTCACACCAGGCAGAGCTGAGGGCCAAATGAAGATTGGGTGTCACATTACTGTACTCCTTGATTAATTATTAGTGAGTGATGAGCTGGTCATCACAATAGATCTATCTCAGCTTAACACTGTGACAGAGATGAAATACCACCCTCCCACCAGCAAGTTCCAACAAGTCAGTCAACAGTCAGCTAATTTTTATAGTTAATGGGTGTATTTTCAAAGGTTTGGAAGTGTGTTGGGTAGTCTATAAATCTGAAAACAAATCAGCTTGGCCTTTCTTGAATTTCAGAGGTCAATCAAACTGTCAGTTGGAGATGGTTGTACGTGTCCCTTACCCTGTCTCCTCATAGCCAGCAAGTGTAAATTCTCCCAAAGACCAAATGCCTGTCTTTATTACCCCTCTTTCATCATTTCATTTGACAACCATCTCTTCTAAGCCTTGATCCTTTTCCGCTTATGTAATAGTTCCCCTTATAAAAAAGCAAAAGTGACATTTATTGAAAAATCTGATGTGGCACTGACATCTTCTGTAGGACATCAGTAAAGGCTGTGTGTTGTGTTTTCCTGAAGATGACTCTTAATGGGGTATTGCATTTAAAGAGCCGCAAGACACTCACCACTGGCTATGCCTCTCCACTTTTTTCAACATGGCAGCCGGGGAGTTTTTGGCAGTGGTAATGTCTCGGTATGACCAGCAGGAGTGCTATTTCCCAAGGCCAGAGCAGTAGAGCAGGGGCAGAGGAAATCACAGTCATATGCTGGTGCTATTGATAGCACACAGAGCTCTCTTTTCCCCGCTGTTTAGTGCCACATTCCTTTTGGCAGGATTTATGAAAACAGCAGTGACAACATGTCCTGTCGCACTTTAAGGACTGCATGACCTCCTGGATCTGCCGTAAAGCAGTCAGTTATTAATAGTGGACATGGGAACATGTGTAAATTATCACTCTCTCACCTAAAGTGAAATTCACTTCTTCTGTTTATCAAACTCTCAAGAACAGCCTGTGCTCTTAAGTACAGACGTGAATGATCCGAAGTCTGTTGTGGCAGCACACTTGCCGAAAGTGTCTGCATTGCATAAATAAGACCTATGTATGCGCTCCGCTGAATTTTTCTCTGGAGCAGTGCTTGTCAGATCATGTTATTATGGCTGCCACTGTATTTGTTTGGAGACCCAGCAGGGATTTTTTGATGGTGGATGACCCAAGGGCGCAAGGAGAGGTGTGAAGGACATGCGCCGGGTGAATGTGAGGAGCATCATGCTTGTGTTCAGGCGCTCCTCACGCCAGCACTCAAGTGATTGCATTTACAATTCACACTGATTCTACTAAATAGCCTATTGAGCAAAGCACTGCCTTCAGGAAAGTCTTCTAGGAGCCTGCAATTCTAATCACTGACATTTTATGGCAGCCACATTCTTGTAATAATAGAGTCTCCCAAGTGTGGGCACATAAGTTTGGGATAGCCGAAGCTATACAGAGTTAATATAGGATATTACAGTACACACATTGACAGAATTAAGAGCATTGCAAAGGTTAGGATACATAATGTTGTGTGGGGACTGTAGATCCCTCGGACCAGAGGCTGCCAGAGTCAGTCTGGAATGGGATCAGATTTTAAAGGGTATAGATTACCCCCATAGGTCTCTGTTTATGAAAATATGATTTACAAGGAAAATTCAGCAGAGCTATAATTGTTCTCTGATCGGGGTTCAGCGGTTGGAAGCTAACAGGGGAAGCAGCCATAAAGACAGGCCTAGAGTCCCTGCTGATCTCAGAACATCTGCTCCACCATTTTCCAGGCTAATAGATCAGCCCGGAGAATAGGTGCAGGTGTTTTCTGCCCAAGCCAAAAAACATCAAAACCAGATTCCTGTCCAACTCCAGCACCAGCATGCAATTGAGCAGGAATGACTCATGGCCTCTCACAGATAATAAAACAAGCATAAAGTTTGCTTAGGGTACAGGTGTGTGTGTGTATGGGGTGGGGGCTGAGGTGGGCTGCACTGAGCAGAGGAGAAACAAACCTGCACCCTGTTTGGGAATACGGTAATTGAATGCAGATGGGAGGAGGTAAATGAAAGAATTTCCCAAATATCTCAGTGGAATACCTAATGGGAACGGGACAGAAAGGGAAATTAAAAATTATTGGAAGCAGATGGACTGTTCTTTGAGTTTTTCAGGGAAATTTATTAGGGCCGTGAAAGAAATGTGTCTGTTTATTTTGCATTGCCATGAAATTAATGGCCTGCTGAGTTCTCTTGGTGTTAGTTTATGACTGCTATACCATTAGTCATAATTTAGCTGGTATTTGTTATTGATTTGTGATTTAGCTTGATTTATTGGGGCCTGTCAGCTTTGATTTTGAACCCTACCACTTTCATTTCAACACCAGGCCCAAATTTTGGCTAAAGGAGAGTAATGCTGCACAACATATTTTGGCTATGCAGAGTGCTCTTTCACTCTGGCCTCTTTGCAGTTTTTCTTAGTGGCATTGTGATTTATTCTTTTACTTTAGTTTTATTTGATGCATTGTTCCATGTCCCTGATTCAGACACTTTCTTAATCTATGTCAGATTTAATATAAAGCTTATATATAAACCATTATATTTCCTTGACAACTCTGGATTGTCGAGACACAAAATATACAAAATCTAAGATTTGAACACAGAACATCTGGATACAAGACTATATATTTTGACCTGTAATTTTATAGATTTCTATTTATTATTTTTGTGATGTAAATGATTTCTTCCTATTATTATTATTATTATTATTATTATTATTATTATTATTATTATTAGTAGTAGTAGTAGTATGTGAAATTCATTTGAAATCAAGTTTTCTTTTCTGATTTTATCAGAAAAAAATCAGATTTTATTCATTCATTATCTGAAATGAGGTGGGTCCAGTGCCTACCTGGAATTATTGGGCGCAAAGTGGGAATACACCCTGGAGGGGGCGCCAGTCCTTCACAGGGCAACACACACACTCACACATTCACTCACACACTCACACCTATGGACACTTTTGAGTCGCCAATCCACCTACCAACGTGTGTTTTTGGGCTGGGAAGAAACCAGAGCACCAGGAGGAAACCCACGCGAACACGGGGAGAACACACCAACTCTTCACAGACAGTCACCCGGAGCAGGTCCCTGGAGCTGTGTGACTGCGACACTACCTGCTGCGCCACCGTGCCGCCCTGCAGAATTTTTGAAATACTAAGAAAAATCAAGTTAAGTTGTGGGTTCAATTCCCGCTCTGGGTGACTGTCTGTGAGGAGTTGGTGTGTTCTCCCCGTGTCCGCGTGGGTTTCCTCCGGTTGCTCCGGTTTCCTCCCACAGTCCAAAAACACACGTTGGTAGATGGATTGGCGACTCAAAAGTGTCCGTAGGTATGAGTGAATGTGTGTGTGTGTGTGTCTGTGTTGCCCTGTGAAGGCCTGGCGCCCCCTCCAGGGTGTATTCCCGCCTTGCGCCCAATGATTCCAGGTAGGCTCTGGACCCACCGAGACCCTGAATTGGATAAGCGGTTACAGATAATTTTAATAAAAAATTCTGCTGAATGTTGCGTCATGCCACCAAAGTTCAGCCTTTAATATATGCTACTTGCAGCATCTGATTCTATACGAAACACATTTAGTGATGTTGAGGTCTGGGCTCTGGGATATTCAGTCCATTATCCTGAAAATACCAGCATCTTCTAACATTTGTAAAATATATTTTTTGATCAGTCTATCCTCCATGTCTTGACGGGTGCACATGAAGTCAGGTAAAATGTTTTCCCAATAAGGGAAATGTATGTATTCAGCTTAAAAATAAAACTGCAGAAGAATTTTATTCAATCTTGTGCCATAATTTGAGGTGCTAAATACATACCCTATAACATTCCAATGCAATAATTGGCCTTGTTTCTGAGCGAGCATGGTTGGTAGGGGTCTGAATTTTTCTCTGTTTCAGTAAAGTTTTGAACTCTGGTTGTAGAAACCACAGCTACTGTAACTTATTTTATCTACTTGGAAATATCCCTGAAAAATAAATAATTTGTTTTCAATGCGTATTCTGACTAAAAATTAAACCAACATAGGGTGGTCTTTGACTTTTCAACATTACTGTTGATAAATACGGCTTAAATCGTGAGCCCAGTATATGTACATGAACACTCTTGTTTTTACTGTTGTATTACCTGTATATAAGGAATCTCTGCTAATTTCTAGAGCAGGACACAGGAGGCAACATGCAGGACCTTTAGTGCGGCAGGGTGCAGTGGGGAAGGACCAGAGAAAATGGAGTCTGATTATTATTCCAGAGGGATATGGCTGAGTGCATAGCCACTGCACTTCCTGTTTCCTCTGATCAATGGCAGGAAGCAGTGAGGAGAAGACAGAGGATATAGTGGAGTATGTTCTCCAGTTATTCTTTCTTCACTGAGCCAGATGGGTTTTTAAACACCTCTGCAGCCTTGGAAAGTGTCTCCCTGAGCAAAACCTACACACACACACACACACACACACATATTCTGCACTGTGAGGCATGGCTCAGCTAATGTTTGGCCTCAAAGCTGGGAGAGAAGATGCTGTGTGAATTGTGAGAACAAAAACAATTCTCACCTTGAGGGAAATGTAGCAGTGCTGTAGTCTGTAATACTGAGCTCCACTCAAAGGCCCATCTCTGTTTATCCTCTGTAACTCTAACTGTGTAACTCTCTCTCTCTCTCTCTCTCTCTCTCTCTCTCTCCATTGTCAACTGAACGGATACACTGCACTTTGTTCTGAACAGTTGTTGAAATTTTGTGAAACTTATTTATAGTCAATGGGTCTCATTTTAATAATGTACTTAAAATTAATCTAAAATGTTTTCTCCAAATGTACCACTTCATTTCAGAGTTGAAACTTTTCATTTATGCTTTTCAAAATATTCATCTAATTTACATTTTATAAAACACTAAGTAAGCCTACATTTACATTTATGATCTTATTAGGATCAAATCGGTGCAATCAAATGTTTTATAAGACTATCAGCAGAAGCAGTATATCTTTCTAACTTCTAAGTTTCTAATTAAAGCTTTTGTAATAAGAATGTATTCTACATAATTTTGATCCAAATACGTTGGTCCCATTAGAATTGTGTTATTTATTTATTTATTTATTTATTTATTCATTCATTCATTTTATTAACTGTTCCCACAATGAGAGCAGCTGGCATTTTGTCACAAATTTGATATATTTAAATATAATATATTTATTTATATACGTGTGTGTGTGTATATGTATACACACACAAACACACACAATGTCTATATCGAGAGATTAATATATAAACTACTGAATATTATGATAATTACAGTCAATTCAGGAACAGGTTTTAAATAATTCAGATCCATAAATTCAAATCTTAAAAATTCTCAAAAAAAATGATCTCAAAAAGTTTTATCTAGGTCACAGGTCAACCATAGGATCTTCCCAGGAAAAACAATTGAATGCAGCATTAATTAATCACAGCGTCCCCTCTTCTCACAGCTGTCAATCACAGAGCTGTCTCACACGTCAGAATTTCTGCCCTGAGCCTGAAGGCCTTCCATGAAGTGTACACATTACAGACAATGAATGAATGAATGTCACCTCATCTGTCCTTATAACAAACATCAACACAGAGGACACATCTGACTGACTGACGTTTTGATGAGTTCACTATAGCTTTTCTGTTAACTTTACATGAAAGCTAGTGAGATCTCTGGATTATTAAGGCCACAACACCAGAGAATGAGTGTTACAAACAGCACAGTTTCATCAATCAGATAATTATAGTTATAGAAATGTAAGTATTTTGCATAGACACCCTGTCCTTTTATCAAATATATATTCATTCTGGTTAATAAGTTGTAATGGTGCTTGTGTATAATTATGTACAAAACATGTGCATTAAAATGGAATGCAGTGAGTCGCAAGTGAGAGACAAGATTTCTCATGTATTTGCTTCAATGTCATTACAGTACAGGGTAGTCTTCAGTTTTGTAGTTTGTTATGAAAGGACAGAGGCTTGCTATGATTGTACACGGTCCTGATCTGCCTGATGTTTATATACGTATAGATCATTACATGTCTTTTAAACTCTAATGTTTTTTTAAAAAGACACTGTACTGATACAATATTCAAACAACTCATTTACTCTAGAAATCTGTCAGATCCTGACAGAAACTGACTACATTTAATTTTAACCATGACATTTTTACACTACTAATGCAAGCACCTTTATATTTTACTAACCATAATAATATATACTCACTAAAGGAACAAGGTTTCTCTGGAAACCAGTAATTTATATAGAAATACTTACATTTCTATGTAAATGTCTGATTGATAAAACAGTGGTGTATATAACAGAGGTCCAGTTGCCTCGTTTAAAATACAGAGCAAACCACTCGCTCTCTGGTGTTGTGACTTTAATAATCCAGTGATTTCACCTTTTTTGTGTAAAGCAAAGTTAAATAAAAGCGTTGTGATCTGGTCAGAAGGCAGTAACAGATGTGTCCATTTAAATGTTGCATTCTATCAGTTTTTGGAAGTTTGCATTTCCTGGGAATCCCAGATGGTTGACCCTTGGCCTAGATTCTTAGATTTGAGATCAGATTTTTCTTTTAAATTGGAATATTTCACAACCTCACCAGTTAAACACACACACACACACACACACACACACACACACACACAAAAGCATTATTACTCCATTAAACATTTCAAGTTTATCATATGCCATACAAAAATAGTATTCAAATATAAAAAAACTCAAGGTAAATATAATTAAAATGGACATAATTCAGAATCAGATGCTTATGTTGGTTACTCAGCTTCATACAGAAGACTGTTCTTTTTGCAAATTTTAATGCTTCTTTTTATTTAGTAATTTCCCATGGGAAAGAAATATTTCTAAATATTAATATATTCCACAAAACACCATAAATTAACACAAAGACAAAGCAAACTTCTGCTGCTCAAATATTTCTCCTGAGAAAACAAGCCAGGAATGTCACCTGTTGAGTTTTAGTGGGAGTCTCAGTGAAGTCTCACACTGACCTCAGATTTGCTGAGATAATAACACTGATGATATTTACTTGCAGCTGAATTAAGAAAACACACAGAGCCTAACTATTAGAGCCATCTTATGTTTCCTATTTGTCTAATGCCATTTCTCCTTAAGGGTTTTAAGAGGATTGTATTCTCAGCATTGAGTTTCCTGAGCCTGGGACGATTGGATAGCTGTTGTTAAGGTAGTCTGAAACATTAAGCTGCTTTGTGTGGTGCTGTAAGTATGAACATCAGCAGCAGTGTTAATATTACTATTTGTTTATTCCTGTGTGGAATTCTTTGTGATTTCTACATTTGTAAATGAAAGAAGAGAATGGTATCTACTACTCTAACTGATCAAGCATAGGGATGCACATTCCTCATCTCCTAATGCCATGTTTTGGAATTGTCAGATTTCTTTGTTTGTAGGAATAATTTTGGATGCTCTTTGCTCCTGACACACATTCCTCATGTTTGACTGTGTCTCTTTCTCCATTCTGAAGCTGGCTGCATTTTCTTTTTTTTTTGAGTGCTTAATACAAAAAGAAAAGCAACAAACGAAAAAAAAAATCCCCTGACTCTACAAAAGACTTTTGTGTCTGTTTGAAGCCTGTACAGCACAATAAGCTGACACATTGTAAAGGAAACAATTGCTTCATTAGTAATAGGTGAGATCTTTTAAAAGGCGCTTGCTGCCATGCTGGGCGAGCGTTAACAGGCTTTGGATTGTTGCTTGGATGGAACTAAATTAAGTTCATGGCTGACAGAATGGCTCAGAGATAGGAGCAACTCCGAAAAAAACTTAATGCTTTTTTGGCACCGTACATGCTTGGATTCCTTTTAGCCGCTCGAATGATGGGAATGGGTTTTTCTTTTGTGGGTTAAACCTGGAAGAGGGGCTGCGTGTGTCACAAATGGTGTGCACATGCTTGAAAATCGTGCAAAAAAGAAGGCAATCACTCCTATTTTTCATGCGTGCTTACGTGCTGGTGTGGAAGGTTTGAATGTCTTTTTTTAGTCTAGCCTAGAATATTATACTAGAATATTTAAGTCTAAAATTGAAACCTTGAAATATTCTATCCCTAATGCATTTGCTGGCTTGAATTATCCAGCAGCGAAGGCGGTGGATCTCCAGCAACAGTGAGGCCAGCTGTGTTTGCTCCATATTCATACGTCTGAGTGAATGAGCTCTTCCTGGTGTCTCCCTCAGGTCCTCCTCACCCACACAGGCCTCCCAGGGAGCAGCAGGAGAAGCTCCATACCTGTCCACAAACACCTGCAATCTCCACACTGCTGGGACTGTGGGCTTTTCAGCCAGCGCTTGTTAATGCTGTCACACTCGGAAGAGACAGGCCGCTCGGAGGTGAGATGAGAAGTAGAGAAGTGAGGCTGGAGCCAGGCAGCCGACAGAAGGGAGCAGTTTTATCATTGTCACGGAGGTGAATAATTTGGGGGTGAGGAGGACCTTGATGTGCAAGCGAGCCTGGAGAAGTGGAATTTGTTTTGATCAGAGTCTAGCGTGGTACGATAATACCCCAAAACACATCAGCAACAAGTTGTCCCCTCCTTTCTCCCTCCTGCCACAAAAGCACAGCCGCGGTTGTCTCGTCCTGCTTGTGGATAAGACTCTACTTTTATTTAAGTGGACTGAACATCAAACGACACTGGTAAGCCCAGGGAAGGAAGTCCAATGTCAAGTGTTTTTTGTCGAAATCCTACCAGGAATTTTTGCCTAGGATCTGGGGCCTGAAGAAAAGCCTTCAGAGCAGTGAGCCGGCCGCCAACACCCCCCACACACCCGCCACCCCCTTTGCTCTGACAAGCAGAGGGCTGCTTAAATTGAATTGACATGTCAGCAGGGGAGCAGCGCTTTGTCCCTGCTCTGGATGCCGGCATACTTAACCTTCCCATTTAAAGCCTTAGCTACTACCATTGGCACTCATGAGAAAGCCAGCCCTGGAAGCTCTCGTCAGACCCCCACCTCTTACATCTGGTTCACCCCGCCCCCCACACACAATTTTCTCCCTCCTTCTCTTGCCCTCCCCAATCTCTCTTGCTCACTTGATCAGCAGCTTTTGTTTTACATTGTAATCTAGACTGGGCTGTCTGGGTTTCATTTACAGTTAAGTGCAAGACGTACACAGAGCAGCAGCGAAAGAGGGCGGGAGTGAATGAGATAGAGAGTAGGATAGAGACGGAAGGTGGAGTAGGAGGGGTTGAGTGAGCATAGCATAGAGATAAAGCCAGGAAGAGAGAGAGAGAGAGAGAGAGAGAGAGAGAGAGAGAGAGAGAGAGAGAGAGAGAGAGAGAGAGAGAGAGAGAGAGAAGGCAGATCGAGCGAGAAAGAGAAACGACTATGTTTGAAGTGGGGCCCTAATGTAGTGGGGATGGAATCTGTCACTCAACTTATTGCATGTTGATGACTCAGGGCAGTTTGAGCTGTAAGCAGCCTATGATTTATGGACACCAAGTGAACTCCTGCAGGCGAAAAAGCAAGTTGGGGGTGGGTGGGTTGGTGGGGGGATCAGAGTGGCAACAGGGCCCTTTTTTGGCGAGAGCCCGGCCCCTGCATTTTTTTCATTCATGCCAAACTGCTTTGCACGGCAATTAGCTCTGTCCTCATTTAGTCTCCCCAGTCCCAAAGGGTAATGAAAGTCATATATCATCTTCAAGGCTGCTAATTATCCAGCTCAGTTGCAGGTAGGCTTTGTAACAGTGAGAAGGGCCTGTCGGCCTGATATTTATTGCTCCTCCAATAAGCAAGTAAAAAATACTCTCTTGAAAGGTTGCCCACAGCCCTCGCCTCGCATCCCTGACATACCTTTTTGCAAATGTGCTAGTCAAAGGGGAAATGTCTTCATTCCACATAACTCATTTTTCATGCTGTAACGAAGCGTTCGGCGAGAGCCTGCACACAAGGGCTGGAAACCTGAGAGGAGACACATAGCGGGGGTCAGCTTGTCTCCACTGATTTACTGTGGCTTAGTTAATGCCAAGACAGAACAAAAAAGAGGAGAGCATTGCGCTGTCACCGCTCATCGACAGTTTTTCATGTTTTCTGATTGAACTGCACTGTAGTGACTATTGTTTTTCAGGAGTTTGTATGGATTTTCCACAGATGTGCTATATGAATTAATAATTTCTGTGTGCTGCATCAAATGGTAATTTCCGAGCCCACGGTCGTCTTCCTGCATGATTTATGACACAAACTCGCAGAATTCACAAACATGTTCAATAAACACTACCCAGAGTGCAAAACTTCCTGAAACTTAATATTCAAGCTTTCATTTTTCCTCCTCCCTCTTTCTCTCTCCCTCTCTTTTGCTTTCCCTCTCTTCCTTTCTCTCTTGCTCTCTTTTTCGGTCTTCTTGGCAGCACCAGTGCCATGATTATGAATTTAAAGGGATAAATATGTTTGTTATAGGTTGTGACTTTTTGTACTAGCATCATCTCCATAAAAAATGATTGTTTTTTATTTATTTATTTTTATTTTTTTATTCTCCCCCCAGAGTATCTAGTCAGATTGAAAGCATATGATTTAATGTCAAATTAAGAGCAGCCATTTAGTTGAGTCTGTAATGCATGCAGTCTTGTTAAGCAGAGTTATTAGGGCCCTTGACACATTATGCTTTGCAGCTTTGCCCGCTCACTCCTACTACCGACGCCGCCACCACCCCCCGCCAGCACCACCACCACCACAACCAGCAAACCCCTCCCCATCCACTTTTTGAGTCACTAGCACCGAAATGTGAAGGGCGTCTCAAATGGAAATATTTATATGGTTCCAAAATGCCTGAAGGGCATCATTAATGCCCATATTCCAAGATCTAAAATGTATGCAGGGGTACACTTCTGATTTCGGAGCTCAAGCATCTACATATTTTCTCAGACTAATGACTTTATATTTGCCTTGTTGCTTATTGCTCAGAGACAGTGTTTTTTTCTTTTCCTCCTGCAGAGAAAAGGAAACTGGCTGGGTAAATAAGGGGTGGGGGGTGGGTAAGGATAAATGTAAAGCTTATGGAGATCAGATTTTTAATTACACTCAAGGCTATGACGATAGCCTCATATGCTGCCAAAGCAACCAAAGCATTGTACTGTAAAGAGCATGCCTAGCCAAACACCTACTACACTGTCACTTCCCTGACAGTTTTTCCCCCACTGTTGACGTGGTAATGCAAAAAAAAATAAAAAAAGAGCAAATCTCATCTGGTCCAGTGCATGGTTTGGGGCAAGAAAGAAAAGAGAGAGAGAGAGAGAGAGAGAGAGAGAGAGAGAGAGAGAGAGAGAGCGCACTTGCACTGGCCGTGAGAGAGGAGAGACGCTGGCCGGGGTTAGGCCCGGTATCAGAGAGGAGACTAATTGTCAAGGTTACGCCTCTGAAGATGATTGATGTTAGGCCAGGCTTTCCTGTCAGCCTGTCAGGAGGCAGGAATGTTTAATGTTCTCATTATTGGTTGCGCTGTTGTGTATATTTCTCTGTCAGCGCTGCGGACCCATCTGAACTGCCAAAGCACTTCAAAGGCCTGCAGGTCATTTATCTTCCCCCTGACGCGCAGAGTGTTCTGCCTCAGCTGAGTGCCAGTGATTTGTTATGACTTGAGAGCCAGCTGACAGACAGCTCTTCTGGTACAGAAAAAAAGGATTCCTTTTTGTCACACCGCGAAAACATCAATGTCCCTGTAATGGGCTACAACTGTCAGAGGAGGCCAGCACCTGACAGTTGTGTGGTCGCACTAATTTGCAGCCCCGGTGACTTGCTTCCCTGAGTTTAGATTTGGTTATGGTGTCACATACAAACAGGTCACCATCTGCTGCTGGCTGCTAGAGGCCAGGAGAGAAGGGAAAAGTGACTGGGCTAATTGAAGACACGTCGTCATTTCGTATTAATCACCACGGCCTACGTATCTTATCTTTGAAGCTGGAGGGGGAAATAAAAAAGGGGGAAAGTCATGACAACACAGAGGGGAAAGATGGAAGGAACATGCACCACAAGCTGAGGAGAGAACGAGAAACAGAGGCAGAGAGAGAGAGAGAGAGCAAGAGCAAGCAAGGGGGGAAAATCAGATCTTTGTTTCCTTTCCCAGGCCATGACATGATTAATCGTTCTCTTCTGATCTAATTTTGGAACATGAAAAACAGCGCATTTGTCTTGAAGAAAAATGATGTGCCGTACGGTGCAGATGGAAATTTCGAGCCCTGAAAAAGATTAAAGTGAAATTCCACTCCTTAGACCTAATCATGAGTTGTAGATTATTCTGTCGTTTTAACCAGATGGTAGGTTTGATTCAGCAGGGCCCTCCTTGTATTAATGAATACTAGACTGTTAGATTTGACTTAGGTAAGTGAAACGTCTCTCATGCCTAATGGACTGCCAGCCAACAGGGCACGTGCCCTACCGCCGCCTGCCCCTGCTGCATTTTTCATGCTTTATACTTATGTAGAACATTTTGTTTCCTTCTATTTTTCATCATTGTCACTTCTTTGCTAAATATTTTTATACAGGAGACGGGGAAAGAGCAAACTTGTGTCCGCAGCTAATTTCCTCTTATAGGTCACAGCTATAACTCTGCAACTAAAACCGTCACCCAGGGCAAGAGGCGTGAAGAACTCAATAGTAACTTGATTAAGTTCCCAGTCAACATGTCTGCATACACGGCAGTATGTTAACCAACCTAATTATAGGAGAGAGAGAGAGAGAGAGCGAGAGAGAGAGAGAGAGAGAGAGAGAGAGAGAGAGAGAGAGGGTGCTCCTCAGGCTGGCTGGCCCTCTAAGAGTGGTAAAAACTCTTGTCACCCCTCTCTCTCTCTCTCTCTCTCTCTCTCTCTCTCTCTCTCTTTCTCTCTCTCTCTCTCTCTGTGTGTCTGTCTTCACCTCACAAACATATACATTTCTCAGCCCATTCTTCACTTGGTCCAAAATAGGTTATGTGATTAAATCCCTAAGGCACACTTACTGCACCCACACAGATATATAAATAGTGAGGACCATTCTGAGCAGTCTTCATTCAACAAGATTAGTGTTATATTACTATGTTCTGAGGTTTTCTTCACACAGTGTCCCCAGAATAACAACAAGCATACTGCATACTGTAACTGTCCAATAAATCAATCCTATCCAAAATAGTACATTTGTAATGTGAGTTAAATTAAAGAGAGCATCTCGTTTTGAAATCTCCACAAAGGGTTAAGCACACCTGCTTTGTTGAATTGATATAAGAAAGTAAAAATGGACAGAATTTTGCTTATCCACAAAACTGCTTATCCAGTTCACGGTCGCAGTGGGTCTGAAGCTTACCCGGAATCACTGGGTGCAAGGCAGAAACACACCCTGGAGGGGGCGCCAGTCCTTCACAGGGTGACACATGCTCGCACATTCACTCACACACTAACTTCTAGGGACACTTGATTCACAGATCCATCTACCTCATAATACACAGTTCAGTGTAAATGGCGTGTGAATAATTGTTACTGTATTGTTTAGTGAATATAGTGCACACTGAACCAATGAGGGAACGACCAAGACGTAAGGTGAACAGCGCTCATACAAGAGTGCTTGAGAGAGACTGAGAATGTGTGAAATGACAGGGAGCTACAGGAGGGTAAGACTACACATCACTTCATTTGCCTGGATTCAGTGTAGTTCACAGTGTGCTGCAAATCCAAGTATTGCTTTAAGGAACTTTCTGGAATTTATTTTTCCTGCGGTTGGTTGAATTCGCTTATTCATTCGTGGGTTTCAGGAGCAATCGACTCTGTGTTCCAAAGCCTTACCTTCCAAAGCATTTCTTTTAACCTCATTAAATTACTGAGTATCTTACTAATAAAAAGTTATTTCTGAAACTTGAGAATGTCATTTTGACACCAGCTTGGTGTGTTTTGATAAGCTTTGAATTTGGTAAGCTGGCTATTTACTAATAAACTCAACCTACAGAGCTGACAACAAGTTGATATATTGACAAGCCCTAAGGGATCTGAATTAGAAATTAGACTCTGGAATCTGTTTTTGCAGTGCTGTCAAATAAATGGCATGCGTGGAATGATGCTGGCAGTGTTTCAGTGTGTGCCCCATCAGTTTGAGTTAGTAAAGTGACTCCTCGCTGAAACTCTGGATGCCACTGAGTCATTTTGCCTTTTGTACCTGATGAGTGAGGCATGGTCTTGCACTTCCACTAACTGGAGCTACTGCATAGCCTCACATATATTCTATTCTTATATATAATATTCTTATTGTTTTTGAAACAGGTTTGCTCTTATAATGATGATATTAAAAAAAAATAATAAAGCCGTATATTCCTCCCACACTCTTAAAAAATAAAGGTGCTGAAAGTTATTTGTCATTCTGTAGTGCATCAATGATTGCCTCAGCCTCATCAGTCTGAGAGAATTCACACTAGACACTAGAGTGGCACCATGGTAGGAGGCTAGTCGGCTTGTTTAGAACAGATAGATTAATGATTACAATATCGCCTTTTGGATAGAGCTGGATTGATGGGGTTTTTCTTTAACCTCTTTGTGAGAAATGGGACATAAGTGGGAAGATGAGGCATTTTTGCATACTGACTGACTTCTAATGTTAAAACGTACATGTGGGAGTAGGAATTTCACAGAGTTGTATTCCACAGAGAGAACGTAAAGTGGCACTACTACACCATCTGTTGTCAGTTCAGCCATATTTCACATTTCAGTTTGTGAACTCAATTTGGAACTGTTCGGCGCGTTTCCACCGACATAAACTAGTTCATAAACCAGAAAAATTTGGTTCCCATCTGGAACCAAAGTACAGTAGGTTCTTCAGCACAAACCCTGGCTGAATAAAAGCAAATAAGACAGGAACACGCTCTGTTTGTTTGTGTTTTTGGGGCTGTGTTTGATGCAACACCATGCGAGCTGGCCAGCACGTTGGCTCTGCGTTGGTTAATTCACAAGCTCAGCAGGACAGCTTAGAACTCAGCAACATTTACACACACTACTGAATTTGTCTTATTTTGCATGAGTATGTGTCTTAGTGGTCGGGAGACATTTTTTGGCAAGAGTGTGTTTCTAAAACTCCATATAGCTGCACACAGATACATTAAACTTCACGTGTGTTACTCTAACCAGTTACATTGAATAAGTAATTGTAATTCATAAAATCATGGGCAAGGGTGGCATGGTGGCGCATCAGGTAGTGTTGCAGTCACACAGCTCCAGGTACCTGGAGGTTGTGGGTTCGATTCCCGATCTGGGCCTCTGTGAGGAGTTTGGTGTATTTTCCCTGTGTCTGTGTGGGTTTCTTCTGGGTGCTCCGTTTTCTTTCCACAATCCAAAAACACACGTTGGTAGGTGGATTGGCGACTCAAGTGTGAAGGACTGGTGCCCCCTCCAGGGTGTGTTCCCGCCTTGCGCCCAGTGATTCTGGATAGGCTCCGGACCCAATGCAACCCTAAACTGGATAAGGGGTTTCAGACGATGAATGAATGAATAAAAAATCATGGGAGGCAGGGTGGCAGTAGTATTGCAGTCACAGCTCCAGGGACCTGGAGGTTGTGGGTTCAAGCCCTGCTCCGGGTGACTGTCTGTGAGGAGTTTGGTTTATTTTCCCCATGTCCACGTGGGTTTACTCCAGGTGTTCCGGTTTCCTCCCACAAAAACATACATTGGTAGGTAGATTGGCTACCCAAAAATGTCCATAGGTGTGTGTGTGTGTCACCCTGTGAAGGACTGGCACCCTCTCCAGGGTGTGTTCCCACCTTGCAGCCAATGATTCCAGGTAGGCTCCGGACCCACCGCAACCCTGAACTGGATAAAGGTGTTACAGATAATGAATGAATTCTTAAAATCAACAAATTGTTCTTGGTCTTCTTTGTTCTTTGGTGGTAGATCATCTAGTATTTATTTTTTAAATAAAATGAAAAAGAAAAATGCCAGTGTTATATATTATGAACAAGGCTCCTTTTTTCATGTCTGCATTTAGTCCTGCCATACATATTTTCTGTACAGCACAATCACATAATAATAAAACACATGTAAACAAAGAAATTGATATGAAGCACCAGAGCTTCTGGGTTTTTCCTGTTTCTGAAATGCCAGACAAACCTCTGGGACAATGGCTATATGGCTAATGGTGGTCCAGCAAAACTAGATTTGCCTTGTTTCTCTTTGCTCTTGTTTTTAAGTTTAAAGCATGTCCACATAATATAAAAGATCTATATTTTATAAGCGTACTATACATCCTACAATTGACTGAAACATGACTGAAAAGGAAAACATCTGGTAAGCTCCAGTACACACTGTGTTATTCGTGAATATGGCAAGAGCTATTGTTAAACAGCAGTGCCAAATATATAGATTGTATACCAGGAATGTGAGGAGAGTGAAAGCAAAAGCACCATGTCCATATGTCACACACTAAATAGTTCTAAATTAGAGCCTGTATATGCCTGTTGGAGACTACATTCATCATACTCAGCTTTGGTCTGTTTCGAACCACTTTGGCAGTAAGAGCTTCCACATGCCATGAGAGAGCGAAAGAATGAGTGGGAGAGAATGGGAGAGAGAGGGAAAGAGAGCGAGAGGGAGAGTAGGATAGAGAGGGGGAGAGAAAATGCAGGTTATCAGCAAAGTTTACATGTCTTTAATCAGTCTGCAGTTAATTAGCGGCTTCCACACAATGTGGCCGTGAGTCATTAATCATAGGAGCCCGGAGCGGTAAATCTCCGTCCGAGACATTTGGAAACAAAAGTTTTGTTTTCCGTGAAGGGTTCGAGCACAGCCTGGCGTTGCCTTTCTTGGCCATTAGGCTGGAAATGAAAGGCCTTGTCATGGGCCTGACAGACAAGGCCCCACTGTTCAGCTCCCTGTTGGTCTTTCCCTAAAGCAGCGCTCCACAAAGGATGACTTCACTCCTTAAACAAAGCTTACACACATGCACACGCCCGGAGTGCATCTGTCTGCATGGCACTGCTAGCAAGAAATGTCACGTCACGCAGAAGGCCAGGCCTCTGTGATACTGCGCAGTAATCCAGACACATCCGGGACATTCCTCATGGCAGGACATCGCCCCATGGACTGGGAGTAAATAAGGTTGGCTTTGCCTGGCTTTGGCTTTCTGTTCCTTTGTTGTTTACTCCGAAAACATGCATCACTGTGAACAGCCACAACCTCTCTGTTGTTTAGCCCAGCGTCCAGACCTGTCTGCAACAATGGTGTCGAGATGCTTCCAAAATAATCTTCCCTAAAGTCCGGACTTAGGCATTTTTAATCTGGACTCAAGACGGTGGGGGAGGTGTCCGTCTACCTGTCGGCCTCAGATAAATATGGTTGGCTGGAATTTTTCCGCAGTTACCTCCAGAGCGAGTTGTAAATCTATTAAGGGAGAGAGAGGCAAGGCTTCCCAGCCCTATCACTCTGAAGCTTCTGACAGCTCCATTTACCATTCCTGATCATTCTATGACAGGGAATATTTCCTGCCACTGACTCTGTTTCCCAATCCCCACTCTGCTGTACGACACAGCGCCAAAACGTATGTTTCATTCTCCAGAAATTCATGAGCAGGCCTGGCAACTGCAAAGAGAAGCTTTCAGCTGCTTTTCATGCTCGTGCATAATGTAGACTCTGGCAATTTAGTGAGTGACTGAAGGAGCAGAGAGGGGGGAAAATGTTCCTGTGGTTACGCTGAGAATGTGATTGCCAATCAGTGCTAAAATACACAAGTAATGTCAGTCTGAGGCTAAGGTGTATTTCAAGTACTGACATAACACATACACACACACACACATGTACACACACACTCCAAACACCTTTCAGGCTGACAGGCCTTTCTGGAAAATGGCGTTTGCATGTCAGAGTCTTCCTGATCTCAACGTACTGGATAAAAAAAAAGTGGCATCACATGAAAGATTGTTCAAAGTTGGAGCTGCCAAAGCTTTCTACCCATCATTTATCTTGTTACTGATACATCAAATTCACTTCATAGCACAGTCATAAAAATGTATGAGGATGAGTGACCCATTAATCTTGTTTAAAGTGGCAAATGTAACATGTTCCTCATCCTGGGTGACAAAGTTACACTTCGCACTCTTATGAAGGATTCATTGTTGATGGCGGAATGCTCTGCATATCATTAAAAGGAGGCCGAGTGGAATATGTAAAGCAGGCTTGCCTTGCAGGAATCACTCAGCATCTGATTGTGGTGCGAAGCCGTATGCGTCAACTGCAGCTTGGGACAGGTGTCATCGGCGAAAAGGATCGCTCAATTTCACCTTGTCGTTTTAATACCAGCTTCTGACTTATTTTCGCAACATGGTGAGGAGTTTCTAGGTAGATATATGGCCCTCAGACATCTCCAGTGAAAGCAAAAGCTTGGTGACTCTTTCCCCCTCTTTCTTTTTCTACCTCCTGTTTCATGTGTTTCAGATGTCATTCATCATTCGGCTTCTGGAAGGAAGGGCCAGGTGACAGCGGCTCCAGAGAGAGAGCGGACCTCCGTGCGTTTAAACATTTCCATCCCACATGAACGGCTTCCAATTGGCGGAATAATATAAATATATATATATTTTAAAAAGGCAGCTTCAAGAAAAGTCATGAATGAGTGGCGAATGTGCGGCACATAATGCAGCATTTCTGCCGATCTGAGTGAAGGGTGAAGTGAATAAAAGTTCAGCATGTTTTTTCACTGGGTGTGATTAAGCACACATTCAGGCCTCACACACTGAGGAGTTTATTCGCCTTGTCACACAGGGGAAGTGATGAAGTAATGATTAATATGGGGGATGTTTGGAAATGTAAATCCCTGCTGCAACACAAATAAACCGAGGGGCTTTCTCAGGATGATTAAATGTACATTTCACAGTTGATTGAGCATGCAAGAAGTCATCCATTTTCCCCCCCGAACTCTGTAAACAGTGATGCAGGTCTCCTTTCCGCTCCAGTATATGACTGTCATGGTGGGTTTATATGCACGCACAGGCCGTCCAAGACGAATGACTGCTTCAATTTATATAACCGCCAGGATCTCTTGATTAGGTAATTTATATGGAGGACAGGTTTATAACCACTAACTTACCGTCTTGTCCCGCAACAATTATTCCAGAAATTTGGCCGTAAAAGCAGACAGTAAATTCCAGATTTTTCTCCTGCTGTCATCGACAGCCCATAACCTGGGATCTGATTTTCTATAAATCTTCTTTATGAAACAGAGTGCAATTACATCATGAGAGCAACTTCCCCCGCATTGATCCATTTGGTGAACAACACTGTTTCCCGTGGACAGCCAGGGGTCTTGCGGGTCACGTTTATGGCATTTAGGTGAAGAACAAATGGACAAGGACAGCTGAGCCACTACATATATTCACACACTCTCTTAAGATAAGGGTTAAAGGAATAAAGGGTTAAAAGAAAAGGGGTTAGTTTTATAGTGCTGCCAGAGAAGAGCCACTTTTACTTCCATTAACAACCCTTCAGTGGGTCATTCTTTTAGGAAACGTTTCAAGGATTTACAGTGCTCTACAGAGACTTTCCAGTCAATTCAGCTTTTAATTACAGCTTGTTCGTCTTCAGGAGGTATTGCTGGTTTCCAAACTTTGTAAAAACTGGAATTCAGAAAATGATTCATAGATACAGGGGAAATTTGGACTCCTAACAAACATGCAGGACATGGTAGATGCAAAGCTTTTTTGAGAGATAAGAAAACTGAAGATTCGCTGTTGTTTTAAACCACCACCCCCCCCCAACCATCCCCAACTGAACTCTATGGGCCTGAAAGACTTTGCTGCTGTTACAAAGACACTGCTGACAAAAAGCAATGGACAAAAAAGGCTCAACTTGCAGATCTAACAATAAATCTAGAACTCAATCTCTAAGCCAAGAAACTTTTAGGAGCATTTATTTATGAGTGCAGTCAAGAAGTGAAACTGTCAACTAGTCTTGATTCTAGCTATCCTGAGACCAGCAAGGACATCTGGAACTGCATCAATAAACTGAGTAGAGCAAATCTGATTGGTGTTGTTCTCCTTGAATGTAGACTGTTATTTGATTCTCTGAAACAAAATGACTGACCTCTATTTGAAACTGGTTTTCAGGATGTCTGAATGACCCAGACCACCTGGCTGCAGCTCGGTCATTATGAAGGGCAGCTATGATGAAACTAGGCCTAAAAGACACAATAATGTAAGAAATGATAATAGCTCTGTTCATTCTGCTTCAGGTGTGTGAACAGTGTTGTTGAATATTTTAATGCATGTGCATGCGTCTTTGCACACAGTACTTAGTTGAATACATGAAAGACATGTATCATTGCCTTGGTTTGCATATCATTAAACATGTATTACAGCCTCTGGCTACAGGCTTATAATGACTAAATGGAGTGTAAGAGTGTCTCTTTCTTGTGTTGGGTGACCTAGTGACAAATGAGTAAATAGATTGCTTTTTGATAACCTCATCAGGAATAGTGAAATTGTTAAGTCAGACTAAGCATATTACACAAGAAAACAGGCATAACTTGGTATATGAGTGGGACTTTGTAGATATAATTCATAATTCAGCAGTCATAAGGTGTGCGCTGACACCATTATACATCACAAATCCAATAGAGTATATTGTAGAGTAAAGCTCAGCAGATTTATGCCAGTCTTTGCTTGAGTAATTTCATTGGAAAGAAAAACCTGAAGGGGTAGAAGAATATTGCATCTTTGTAGAGGACTTTTCCGGTAGCTGTCCAGTGAGCTACTGTCTCTCATTCACTACACTTTAAATGATAGCACAAGGCCTGACAATGTGAAATAAATGTGGAGGAAAAAAAACAAATATCATCATCATGTTTGTTTAATGTAAAATATTGTACAATTTTGTTCAAATTTGGTTTGTAACCACTTCATTATCCAATAATTTTAGTGGACCTTGGTAGATAAAGCAGTCAAGCTATCCCATGGGTTAGGAATTTTAGAAGCCAAACTTAAGAGTTTAGACATTTTAAATGTGTGGGACCAGAGAACTTGTTTCAGAACTTTATATTATTGTAGAGAGGTTTTTTCATCGTGTTCACCATGTTTTGACATTTATTGCCTGAACCGAAGGCCTGGCTCTAATAGGCAAGATTTGCTACTGATATTAATTGACATTATATCTTTAAATAATATTTGAAAATATTTTTAAAAATCCCATATCATAGAAAGAAATGTAAGTTTCTGTAAACATTTTTTAAATTGTGATATTGCTCCCTGGATTTATTTATTTAATTGAAAATAGAACCAAAACAACATATTTTTTTGGGTGGCACAGTGGCACAGCAAGTGGTGTCGCAGTCACACATTTCCAGGGACCTGGAGGTTGTGGGTTCAAGTCCGGCTCAGGGTGTGTTCTCCCTCCCTCGCACAGTCAAAAAATACCTGCACATTGGTAGGTGGATTTGCCACCCAAAAATGTCCATAGGTGTGAGTGTATGTTGCCCTGTGAAGGACTGGCTCCCAACTTGCGCCCAGTGATTCTGCGTAGGCTCCAGACCCACAGTGACCCTGAATTAGATAAGTGCTTACAGTCAGTGAATGAATTTCCTAATTTTGAATTTGCTGATAGGAAGACTACAAAAGTTGAGACTCTCATGTTTATCACTGTGGTCACATTACTCTTTTAATCAACTGAGGAACTGAGAAGACCAGTTGCTGAAACGCTGAATGTTTTCAAAGTGAAATGTTTTGCCATTTTTGCTTATTATATTTCAGCCGTTGAACACAGGGTATCTATTATTGTATAATTAATTTCACAATGCTCTAAAATATTTTCAGTTAATCTGGACTAGTCTAGCTCCTCTCATTTACTACAAGACAATGTTGCTGTACTGTGGGTCTGGATATATATCATTCAACATTTATGTAAAGGTTTCAGCATTTTATTCAGCGTTTATGTAAAGGTCACTCATGGCATGTGCATTAATGCACCTCCATAACATCATGGAATCAGGCTTTTGAACTGTGTCCTTATAACAAGCCGGATGGTCCTTTTCATTTTTGGCCCTAATGAGGCATCCATGATTTCCAAAAAACATGATTTTAAATTTAGATTTGTCAGACCACAGGACACTTTTCCACTTTACCTCAGACGTAAATGAGCTCAGGCTCAGAGAAGGTATCAGGATTTCTACTTCTCATTCATTGTCGGTAACCACTTATCCAGTTCAGGGTCATGGTGAGGGGCACCAGTCCTTCACAGGGCGACACACGCTCAAACCTACCTATGTGTGTTTCTGGACCGTGGAAAGAAATGGGGAGAAGATTACTTAGGGAGCCTTTAGTGAGATCATAATGTGATGTCCACTAGAGATACAGTCTGTTTTTTAATTCAGTGCCATCTGAGGGCTGATACTTATCCCTTGCATATAGAGATTTCTTCAAATTATTTGAAACATTTAATGATATGCACTGTACATGAAGACATCTCCAGGTTCTTTGCTATTTTAAGTTGAGAAACACGATTCTTGGATTGTTTCACTATTTAACCATGCAGTTATTCTGGTGAACCCCACCTCATCTTTACTTCTGAAAGGTTCTGCCTCTCTGAGATGTTGTTTTTTTTTTAAACCAAACCAAGACACACTGAGCTGTTGCCAGTTAAACTTAAAAAAAAATAATACAACTTTTGGTTAAAATATGGGAAGTGTCTTTTATAGATTCCAATAAAATGGGTTAAATTGATTTTGAACATCATTGCATTCTGTTTTTATTTACATTTTGCATAGCATCCCAACTTTTCTGGAAATGGAGTTTATAGACTGTTCTCAGTAAAATGTGCAAAATACCACATCTGTCATGGTAAAGGGGTGCATCAATGAGTGACTTGCATATTCATGTAGGTACAGTTTATGTGGAGGTGTATATGTACTGGCATCATGGTGATGTCTTTTCCCAGAAAATCCATGGTTATTTCAGCAAGATAGTGTCAGGCCTCATTCTTCACATACTACAACAGCAGGGCTTCATAGACACAAAGAGCATGTGCTTGACTAACATCTCTGCGGTCCAGATCTGTCTCCTATGACAAATTGATGTGTCATAAAGAGGAGAAGGCTGAAGTTTTGTATCCAACAAAAATGTGTAAAAAAAATCCACTTGCAAAACTGCAAGATTAGTATCCTTAATTCAAGGAAAGGTGATATGGTAAACATGCCTCATTCCTCTGTATGGACTGTATGGTATGATTGAAATTATACATTTTTTTATATTTGCAAAATACAAACTAGTTCAACACTGGAAATCTTTTCTTTCTCCTTTTTTATAAGAAGAATATTAATAGACACAGGTTTAGAAACTGATCACATAAAAATGAATCAGTTTTGCTATATAAATGTCAAAAATGGTTCTCAGGGGATAATAACTGTGTCAGTCAAGGTTAAAGTAATTACAAAGTTGATGTGCAGTTAACCTTGGTTTAACTTTGGCATAGAAAAACATGGTATCATTAAGTGATATCTGATGCACAACAAATGTGCCTCATCAACACAGTATTTTTATCTCTTAATTAGAAGCAAATATCCTTTTAGGGAGGTGTGATATTGTCAACAAAAAACTTCCAACCACATCAGGAGGGGGTATTAAATATAGATAGATAAGCAGTCGGACTTAGCAGCTATCACATTACATTAAGTGACGTCTCTTTCAGAGCTGGTTGTGTTCAGAGTGGAGCATCTGGTGCCCTGTGGATGGGAGCTATTAACAAGCTCACTGTGTGCAGCCTCTTCCCAGCATGACTGCTTGTAAATGGCACTCTTTTATAGTAAAAGATCTCCTTATTGGCTCAAGTATCTATGAAAGAGCACATGCTCTAGGAGCTTAAATTTAGACTCAAGGGCCACCGCAAACCATGTGATACCTAAACTGGGTATGGAGAAAAGGAGCTTGAATCTCATCCCCAAACACTTTTTTTTTTTTTATGCATTATGGCCTATATATACACAAGTATGCAGCTTGGTTTAACGCATTACTTAGTTCTGCTTGAAGGAAGCCTGATTGTAATGTTGCTATGAAGACGATTCATGCAAGCTGAAGCTGAGCATGTTTAGTGTTGTGAGACATTAGCGTGTGCTCGTGTAGGGCTGTCAGGAGCCTGGTGATATTTAATGACAGAAGGAGTGGGTCGTCTGCAGGGAGCATTAATAACGAAGCAGGGCCCCGACACGATGAACTGAGTCGTCATGAGCCAAATCTGGCTCGACTCTTTGAGGCAGAACACAAATTAAATCATGGTCATATTAGATATGCTTTCATCTACAGTTTTTATCATTAGGCTCCGCGCAGAACAACTGTTGGTAACAGTGGGCATACAGCTGTCGTCAGCATCTGGGGCTGCTGGGATGGAAACAGAACGATGTGCAGTGTTGAAGATTCGCGAGTGGCCCGACATTGTCAGAGCAGAGAACAGAGAGTGGAGAGAATGTACAGTTTTACCAGCACTCAGAACAGGGACAGTTTAGATGGAACAGATGCAGATAGAGTCACAATGTTCATGCACCTAAAAAACTGAAATCTCCTAAATGACGAGAGCTTGCTTTTCATGTCGTACCATCTGGAAGTGTCAAAATCTGAGGCTTATTGATGGGATCATGAACTAGGAAACTGCAGAAGTTTGCAAAGACACTGCTCAAGCAATAACAATCAGAACTACATCAGTTGCCCTTTGAAAGAACAGGCACTGATGCTCTCCCATACAGTACCAAAGGTTTTCTGTAGGAATCCCTAAGTGGCTATATGTATTATAGTAGCATGACAGTTTCTCAGCCTGTGCCCTCTGAGGGCTCGAAGGTCACGTGTACTTATCAGGGATTTCTCTGGACTTCTTGAATCTGCTCACATTAAATTGTCTGGTACATTGTGGAAAATACTTTACAGTCCTGCACTCTGAAATGTTCTTTTTGAAGTGTTCAACAAGTTTGGCACTAAATGCTGAGTTAATTTAACAGTGGACCATGTGCAACCCCAGACCTTGTAAAAAGTAATGAGGCCAATAGCCTGATATGGGAGCAAGTCAGGTTTATGTTGTTCACACTATGTCTTTTTCACACTAAAAGTTGGACTTAAATTGAAAAACATCAAGGTAATTGAAGTAATATACAAATAAATAAAGCTTTTGTGAAAGGTATTAAAGTGGGAAAATGCAGGGCAAACAGAAGCCCGCTTTTGTCTCGCATCGTGGCGTCCAGTGTGAAATGCTAAGCATCATGGTCTGCTTCCAAGGCTTTTTACAGACCACAATGTTTGTACATGGAGTACCCTGAATATTAACGTTTTCACTCTTATTTTGCCTCTGTCCCAGCTTTTATGGAATGTGTTGCAGGCAACAAACAGCTAATTGTTTGTAAAGAATGCACTTCATATTTCAAACTTGACATGAAGGAACAAATCAAAGATTCTTCTTTTATTGCTTTTTACAGAATTTCTATACTTTCTGGCAACAGGTTTCATGGGCAACCGATTTAACTAGAATGGTATGCATTTTGTGTATATAACTTGTATATCTGCTACAAGACAAGTTTATTCTGGTAAATGGTGAATAGACACTTGACATATTGGCAGCAGTCAATACTTGACTTCTGGTGAACATTTTGGTTTACAACTTCCTGAGCTGTACTTCACAGACTATAAATGATTTAGCAACTACTGCAGATTACATCATGTATTTGTATCTCTGCATCATGGACATGTTGCTTATCTTGTCGGTGTGTGAGTAGAAAACATATGAGCCCTCGTCCCATTTGCCCTGGGTCTAGGCCTGGTAGTGTATAAACTAAAACACAACCTTATGAGCTCCACTGCATCCGTGCTGAGGCAAGTCATCCCAGAGGGAAAGTTTATTGCTCAAATGTGGCTTTTAAATTGTGTGCGGGACTTAATGGTGATTCTCATACAACTCCTCAGGACAAAGGGAAACATTTTTAAAGTTCTTTTTCTCAGGAGGAATGTCTGAGAAGCAAAATCTGCTTTGCATTTTCATCAGATCTCATTGTTGTTTAAACGAAACAATACAGCAGTGTGAAAGAGGCCATATTGTTTTTTTATTCTTTCCTATGAGCTGTGATGTGAGAATGAGGTGAAGAAACATGAAATGTGCAATAAAAGTGGAGGTCAGCAGGTGTGTGTGTATGTGTGTTTAGTTGACTAATGTGTTCATGATCACCTGGTGATTCACTTCACCTGTTAGCTCAACACCATTCGTCATATTGCAGCCCCTGCCAGAGAGCTTAAATATTAGCCCACAAATATACCGCACATGACACAACAATGGGTTTTGATTGGCGGCGTCTATGAAATGGAGTATAAATGACTTGCTAATGAATAATATAATACCGCTCTGTTTACAAACCAAAGAGTGGACTCCTACTGCGGAGTGACCGTTCTTTGCTTTGAACTGCCGTTTAGACTGACAAAACAAACATTTGCTGAAAACGGGCCTATTCATATTTTATCATGCTGCTCCCTTGTGAACACTGAAGGTAAATTATGCATGAAATATTAATACACATATTTTTCTGTTTTGTGTATGTGTGTGCGTGCACGTCACATCAGAGATATCTTATTACCTTTGGATGAGGGCACGTAACTGCATGGGTCCTTCCTCTTAGCAGTTTGATGTGTGCCGTTGTTATGATTGCATGACTGTGGTATCACAATGCTCTGACACAAATTCTGAAGATGTGGCAATGCCAAAGATGGACATTCTATTAACTGTCATTGAATATAACCTTGGTAGTGATAAATGTTATCAGTTTATTTAAATATATACACTCCATAAATAAGGAATATTACATTATATATAGCAGTGTAGCTGCCAGGGGGTTTTGGGTTCAATCCATGCCCTGGGTCTCTGTCTATGAGGAGTTTTGTGTGTAATGCCTGTATCTGTGTGGGTTTCCTCTAAGTGCTGCCATTCCCTTCCTCAGTCCAAAAACACATGTCGGTATGGATCGGCTATTCTCATTGTCCAAAGGCATGATGGACTAGCGCCTTTTGCAGGGTGTGTTCCTGCCTTACACCCAATGATTCCAGGTAGGCTGCGGCCCCAGAGCAATGAATGTAGAGTCAATGAATGTAAATGAATATTAATTTGTACATGTTGCCCAATCAAAACAATAATCTACAAAAATATGTACCTGTAAAAATATCCACTTTTATATGGTCTAATAAAAAACAGTGTATCTCCAAATTAGCAGCTCTATGGGAGAAGCAAAAAAAACCTTCTTACCTTTTGATGGAAGTTGAAAAAAGACTTTATTCCAAGTAAAAAAAAAAACTTTGGAGCATTTCTATTGGTCTTCATGAAATTTCCTTCATGAAAGGATAGATCGTGTTTTCAAATGAAAACTTACTGTTTTCAGTAGTAAAGTGAAAACTGACAAAAATGTTTTTCATTTGATAGCGATATATAATTAAATAATAATTAATATCCATATATATGTATAAACGTAAATGATATGGAAATTTCAAATGCCTCTAATGTACATATACACATATCATCTCATTATGTGTAATTTCATTGCCAACTCAATTATTAATCATCACCTACCCCACGGTCAGTGAGACCCCCGACTGCACACAGTGCCACTAACTTTAAGAAAGTGGAGGTGAACAGGTGCTTCCCTTGAGACACTTGAGACCATCCCATTCCTTGTTTTCCAACTGTCACATGTGTAAAGCCACTGAACAGATTAATGCATCAGGGGAGACCACCAACTGCCCGGCTCTGTAGTATCAGCACATCTCACTATGAGAAGAGACATGGGGAAGAGGGTGGGCCTTCCTAACCACTCAGATAGTGCGGCCAATTGCCCTGTTTAGAATTACCAGCCTTGGATGCGCAGGGCACCACCAGGGAATAAACTCATATTTTCCTGATGTTAGGATCAGTTTGAAATCTGCCACACTCAGGAGACCTTTACTGGTGTCCTAATTTGATTAAACCCTTTGTTTTTTTAATCAAATGACATAGTCCAAAGCTCATATTAAGTGTGTAACAATACATTGTGATATCATGGTGTAAAAAGCTTACAGTATGCACTGTTGAGGTTTAATAACATATTGTGGAGAATGGACATTCCATTTTATGTAATATTATTTTTAATTATGAAAAACGAATGCACGTTTTTGAGCATGTTTATTAGCATATCAGTTTGGTTAGAATCAGGTTATATTTTCACATTTTTAAATTCAATTTAGTTGTAAATATTGTTGGAATATAGAGTTGTACACCCAGTATCTACAGTCATGTTATTACACACATGTGAGTGTATAAATTTAATTCTATTACAAATACCATTACACCTCTATTACATGTATTATTATACATGTATATATACAGATATATACATGTATAATAGATATATAATATATAATAGATATATATATTATATATATATCTATTATATATATATATATATATATATATATTATATATATATATAATAGATATATAATATATAATAGATATATATCTATTACATGTATGATTATACTCTCATATGTATTAAAACTTAAAAAATAGCTATGTGTTTGTGTGAACATGACAAATTGTGTTTGGATGTGCCCAAAATGCATATGTGCGTCCACTAGAGGTTTTTTTTCTTAACGGCAGATATGGTGTGTTTGTGAGGTTCAGAGTAGATTATTAATCACAGCAAAAGTGCTCCCCTACACCCTGCCTGTTCCTTCAGGACACTTTAACACCCAACAACACTCAACAGCAAACATACCAGTAAAGCACATATCAGTAAATTATTTAGTTGGATATTGCAAAATACAGAACATGAACCATCCATCATATATATTTCCTGTAAAATATACAGCCAGCTTCATGGTTAAAATAATGGGGTGGTATGTTCTTAAGGGTCTTCTTTAGTTTGGGGGCATAACTGCCTGCAGCCCTAGCATCTGCCTGCACATACTAATCCACTAAAACCAAATAGGTGTTGGCCTGGTCAGTACCTGAATGGGAGATTTCCAAAGCTTGGGTGGTTAACAGGGAGGTGGGAAAACAAAGGTCCTGACTCTCTGAACTCATAAATGGTCCTGGGCATATCCCTGATACTTGTAGGGGTGTTACCCGTGTTCAGTTATGTCTACTGCTTTGGCCATTTCTGGCCCCTGAATCACCTGTATCATCAAAAAGAATGACTCAGTCACTCTCTCTCTCTTTTGTCTCATCTCTTTCTAATAGCTGACGTGAGTTGAGGGTAATGAAGGCGATTGGCTGTTGTTGTATCATCCAGGTGGATGCTGAACACTGGTTGCTGAGGTGAGTTCTTTATGTTCCAAATGCTTTGGGTATCTAGAAAAGCATCATATAATGTAACATGTATCATTCATTCATTCCTTCATTCATAATTCCACCATATTGTATTGCACTTGTATATACTTTCTAAAGATTTGTGTCAATCTCTCTTTCTCTACCTTAACTCCAGGCTTTTTGCCTGAAGAACAGTGAATCCAATGTACCTTTCTCCCATGTAATCCTAGAACATTTTTAATGTAAGAATATAAAAAATACATATTACATATGAAGTAAACAGGGAAAATGAAGACCATTCACTTATGTCTATAAGTAAACAGTTTGGTAACATTGGTATCATCATTCATATGTGACACCTTCATCGGCCTTGCTAGGGGATTGACATCTATAAATACTATTAAGTGTAATGACATCTGATACTTACTGGAATAAGCCTTTATATCTTTATATGTGTTTATGTCATTTGCTTTTGTAGGTGTCACCTGACCTACAGTAGGATATGTATCAACTCAGGTCAGAAATTAAAAGTCTTTCCCAGAATTATTTCTAACTGTCCTGACACCTCTGAGGCTGGTTTCAGTTTAGAGAAGCCAGGCAGGTGGAATGAGAGTCAGACAGTAAAACATGGTCCATGTTCAGGGCCTTAATAAGGCATATAATACCTCTTTTTAAACAAGTTAGATTAGGTCTACGGGCTATAAAAGCATGTTCATAAATTCTTTGCACAAAATCACTCTCACATAAAGAGATCTAACCAGCTCTTTTCTTGCCAGTTTCAGTCCTTTTCAGAAACAGCCTTTAAGGGCTTAGTCACTTTTATGCAAATAAGCTGTTGCTGGTCACGCCCAACCCATCCCATGTTTACGCAGGTGAGGGGTGGTGCTAAGGGCTTTTATGCAAATTTCCTCATTGTGACATCACAATAAGGGAGCCATCTAAACAGCTTGTAGGAGCATATGATTCCTGACACCAAAATCTTTCAACTGACTCACAGATGTGTCTTTTCACACTTGGAGTGTTTATAGGAGCAGTAGAGACCCAAGTGGAAATACAAAAGCACACAAAAAGTGAGTTTTGCGTAATATGTCCCCTTTAAGGTATACAATGAGGACATAAATCTAAGATAAATTTACAGTACCTTTATATTATGATGTTGGTGTACACTGAGGGCACATTGTGCCAGTGCCAGAGGCTGGCTAAAACTCTTCTGTGATTTATACTTGTGCCATAAGTCAATCATAGAGCATAATTATGAATGATCTTCTCTAGAGAATGGTACAGTACAGTGCTACACTGTGGTGGGTTTTACTGCACAAGAGCTTCTGACATTTTACAGCACACCATCGACCGAATCACAAAGTTGATTGAGAGAAATGAAACTTGAAAGGGTCCCTGTGTGCACCTTAGAAGAAAAACATGTTTTTTTCAAAGCGGAGACTGAAGGCTGAGGTGGAGCACATTTGACATAAACATAGTAGAACACAGCCTTATTAAATTAAACATTAAAAAGTTTGCTTTTTATATATATTATACAGTATATAGCAGCAAACTACACAGTACACACTCCGAATATTATTCTCTCTCAGAACAAGTATTCACGTATTACTTTTATAATTTTCTGTGATTTATTCCCGTGGCATGTCAGCGCCTCAACACGACAGCCTGTCATCATCTGCTGGCTTTGACTGACATCCCATCAATCTTACCCATCCTGCCAAAGGAGAAAATGTGATGCTTGTCAAAATAGGAACTTGTCTTTGGACATATTTCAAATCTATGCCACTGAAAATGCAAAATAACAACTCGAGACAGATGATATAAGATTGACATGGTTTGAAATTGCATAAAAGTATGTGCACAGCTGTGTAACTAGATTAAAGTGATTCATGATGGCGGGAATCACAGCATGGATTCTGTACATCTATATGTGGCTGTGCTATAATTTTAAACCTCTAAATAAGTTTTTGCACTGCACAGCTCACCAACATGCCTATAGGGGGTGCTATAGATGATCCATCATCCTCTAATTGCCTTCCTTACATCTGGTCCATCTGTGCCTTCATACTATCCTGCTTTGATGAATGAAGCTAGACTTTGAGAGCTAATACACTGTCATGAGCTATTTACAGTGAAACGTATACTACACAAGTAAAGCATCCTTTTTTTAATCACCTTTTCTGCTACTGTACAGAACAATTCTATATTACATATTCACTATATTCACTATTACAGATGGATAGCAGTATTACAGCATTTGGCTGGATGCCCTTCCTGATGCAGACTTTCCATTCATTCAAGCTTGGGACCAATGCACCGACAAGTGCATCCCCCAATGGCATGGACACACACACTAGTGGGCAATGTCCCACAGCCAAGCCACGTACCAATGTGCGGCGTTTAATTGTTGGAGGAAACTAGAGGATTTGGAGGAAACTCACACAGACACAGCGAGAACAAGGACCCTGAATAACCTGGAGCTGTGGAACACTATCAGCAGCGCCAACGTACAATGGTTTTGGTTTTTTCCTTATGTAATTATATGTGTAATTAGATGAGGGTAATTAGATATTTATGAACTGCTGTTTTTCTGAATTGAATATGACAAGTGAGTGAGTAATTAATTACATTTTGTTAGTACTTACACTGTGTCTACACAGATAATACCAACATTCTGAAAGTTTAGCTAGCTGCAGTAGTCTGTGCAAAACATTGCAATTACCCAAGGCTCTGTAATGTGACGGCTTTTATAAAATCTATATTTCAAATGTGGAATTGCACCAAAAACTTTATGCTGCTTCAACACTTGAGTAGTTACATTTTCATAACCTGACCTACTGTAATCCTTCTGTAACAGTGAATGCATCACTAGGAGTTACGCCACTGTTATGTGATTAATAAATATTTAACTACACCTTATTTAAAGACCCTTGATATATTGTGGGATCTACAGTAACTGAGAACTTTAGTGGAGTAGCAGCATATGGCCTGCAGCTGCAGAGGACTGTAGAGGGGGCTGTGGAGTGTCTGGAGTCTTCAGAGATGCAGCAGCGATCTGTGGGAGGTCATGGTACACACACATCCTCAGAGCAGTCTTCCATGGTGGATTGTGAGGTTGTTGGGGTCAAGGAGACAGAAGCAGGTGGAGTGTTCTGTACCTCCCCTTGTGAAGACAACATGCGGATGATGTATGGAAGGATGATATCGAGCACTATTTTCAAGCGGAACAACCTTACTGGAACATGCACAAAGCCAGCAGGAAGTTTCAGTTTGGGTTTTTTTTTTTTTGTCCTACATACAGAACTGGTAATTTTCTACTACTTACAGACTACGCCACTAATGCACTTGTCTAGACCACCACAGTTTGTCCTTATGCATTAATTAATCACATGCTAACTGATCCAACTTGTCTGTTTAAACTATCTGACGATCCAGCCCTGATACCTCCTCCCCCTTTCACTTGTCGTCTGAGAACTGCTGCAATAATTATCAGTCAGTTCATCAGGGAAACAGCTGTTATGCATTTTACAGGCACACTTCATATATTAAGAAATTCATTGATAAAGTAATACCTTTGTAATTAGAATAGAATTGTCTTATCTCACCTGATAAAAACTGTAATTGTTAAAAAAAAGGAGGATTACTCCTTTCTAATGATAAGTACTTCTTCTCAAATACAAAAATGAAGTGGTTAGTAAGAGTATGTATCAAATTATTTACATATATAAGAGATATAGAGATGTATTGTGATATGTATTGTGTATTGTAACACTGCAATGCAAAAATATGACAGTGAAACTTGACATTTTATTAATTATATCATGGATTGTAAGTACGTTGTTTGAAAACTGAAGTCTGCAACCATCCAACATCTAACTCCAGTTTGTTTATTGTGCCTTATTTATTTATTTATTTATTTATTTATTAAAATTTTGTGTAAGATAAAAAGTCAAAATGTGAATCTAGTATCGAATCGACCTCAATCATGCGCTGAGTGTATTGTTACACCCTTTTTACATAGAGTTTGTTTAGGACATTACCATATCACTGTCCCATTTGGAGCATTGCTAATATTTATCTTTCATAAACAGCAGTTTCTGTTTACATGTGGCTGCCAATTAGACTTGTCCTGTGAGGGAAAGTTGTCCTTTTGTGTGTGTGTGTGTGTGTGCGCATGTGTGTATGTTGAGGTCTGAGAGCCGATGATGGATGTGTGTATGGAGACACTCCTGGAGCTGTGATCTCCCACCAGATGTGTCTGAGCCAAAGGGAGAAGTTCCGTGCAGGCTGTCAGAAGCAGAGTGCTTTTAGAAGAGACCCAGGTGTTGGCCTCCGGACAGCTGAGAGAAATAAACTGAGTGGTGTTAGGACGATGGACAGAGGAGACAGAGGTGGTTGGAGGAGGCTGATGTGAAGTCCAAATCACATCTTACTGAACCCTTATTGATGTACTGCTCATAAGACTGTTAAATATATTATGATTGAAGCTTGGTTACATGTGAAATGACAGATGCCTCAACTGAATTTATAAGTTATGTCACAGCAATCGAGCCCACTCAGATCAGAAACAGTCCAGAGATGTAAATCAGGCTCGCAGAGCTTCTGGTCTGTTGGGGTGTCTATGTTTCTTAATTAAACATTACCTCAATATCATCACCTCAGTGTCGTTCACCACAATCAAAAGAAATGTGTGTAAAATTGTATTTGATTTATTATTGATTGATTTAGTTGGTTGGTTGCTTTTGTTTAGTTTCAACTAGTTAAAACAGCCTGGGGTCACAGAGGCATACAGGATGTACAATAACTGTGCATAGGACACTGAAATCATATCATCGTGTTAAGTTTATGTCTACCCAGTTTTCCCTATTACATTAGGGTAATAAAAAGGAAAATATGCCAAAAAAATAATTTATTAACGGGAAGATTGACAGATTTTCAATGTGTCCAACTGACCCCAATAACAATTAAAGGGAAATTAAAGGGTAAAGTCTTATTTAATTTGTAATACCATCTTTGTGGGGTATTTTAATAACAAAATATGAGAAAAAAATATTAATTATTGATTTAGTTGAAACTTAATATTTCTGTTTGTATGTCGTTTTGTATTTTGGTACCTGAGCCCACCACAAATTACCTGCATGTTGGCATCCTTAAATAATTTAGCACACCCCCAATACACAGCTTTTCTTCATATTGTACAGTAGTGGAAGTATTGCTATGCCTTATATTTGTGTGCTTGGAGCTATAATCTGCACCTAATGTAACGTATTTCAGTGCAGTTTTGTAGAGAGAATTTACATGTCCCATTCTGCACAACACCCCTCACAATTACATTAGCAGAAAGAAATGATAACATCAACCATTCCAATGCACCACACAAGTAACACCTTTATTTTTCCTGTTAAATATCCATGGGGCCTGTGAGTTATTAGTATTATAGCATTACTGTTGCTTCTTTGTCTGTGGGGCAAGACAAGAGCAGGGCTGAAGGTGATTCTGATCTCCTGTTTTGCAGTTAACAGTAAAATACATTAAAGCAATAAAAGTAATGGGAGGCCTATATTTCCTGGGGCTGTCTTGCCTAGACACATTTGTCTCCTGGTCAGCTCCATTAGTTTGGCTCCAGAACCCAGCATGGTCAGCCTCTTCAGACTGTCCAGATCAACATGGGAGATATCTGAGCATCATCACTGTCTGCCTGGATATTAGTTCAGAAGTTTCACTTGCACACAGCAGTGAAGACAAGGAACCTCCTGAACTGCCACAATAGCAGGAGTGCTGGTTACAGTCTAATAACCGATATCAGCTCGCCAAATGAAGCTGTCACAAATCACTTGAGTGTTATATGTTTAATTTCTTACTCTGCATGGATCGAAGAAGATCAAAAACACAATTCCTCGCAACATCTCTGGTATTAGCATGAGCAGCGAGGCATGTTGACAGTCCATCATTAGGTCTGTCATGCTATCTGTTCTGAATGGAAATGCGGCTGCTAATATTATTCAGCGTCTGCTCAGGAAAATGAACTTTCATCGCATTGCGAGCATGCTTTAACAACCGCACAGAGAGCGTGGCATGTAATTTTATTATAATCAGAAGTGTGCTCAAAAAATGTTGCCAGGATTGACAGTGTGGTCTAAGTGTAATACGCAGACGGTGGAAGCGGATACATCCTCGTCACTGGAACAAAGTTATACACAACAGCTCTCGAGTGCCTTTTTCAGAAAAATTGGTTGAAATGGAGCAGGGGAGGAATATCAGGGATTCATTTCCTAGAACTCGCTGCAAGCAGCTATTAGATTTGTGTGTAAAGTAGATGTAGGGCTTCCTCGCATTAGTCCAATGTGAAAACCTCAAAAAGTTAACTTACTGCAAATATCAGAGGCAGTGTAGGCATCTTAGCACCAGTCACGCTTCAACACAACCACCACACCACACCACACCACACCACACCACCCAATACAACGACAAGATGAGGAAAAGACTAAGGTCAGAATGGAAGCTTTGTTGAATGTAGCCAAACTGACATTTGAAATTGCATTGCTGAGTTCAGTCCACATAGCTTTGTGCTTCATGCATAGGCCTCAGAGATAATTAACATAGCCTGGTGCATATTCAGTCAACCGCCCTTTAGTTGCAGACATAGATCATTTCAAATGAAAGCAAGAGGTCTCCCTTGTATGGGCCTATTTTTGACATCTCTGCAGCTATTTACATTTCGCAGTGCCAGCCATCAGAGCCATCAGTGAGCTCTTTACGCGCAGGACCATTAAGTATTCTCAGACAGGGCTCATTTCCATAAAATATTCTTTGTCAAAACCGAAAAAGTGCAAATGAAACAGACATTGAGTTATGATAGCACAGCCTCGCGAGCAGCCGTAAATGACCTCAATTATGCACTTACAGAGCAAGAAAGGTGCCGAGCAAAGTAGAAGCTTTGAATGACAAGCCGTCACAGGAGCCGTTTTTCTTTGGGTCCATCTCACCTTGATGAGCACTTTGAATTTGTAAATCAATGAGAGAGAGAGAGAGAGAGAGAGAGAGAGAGAGAGAGAGAGAGAGAGAGAGAGAGAGAGCATGAAGGTGCTGAGTGATAACCCAAGCTGCCGTGTTCAATGAGTGAATTGTTTGCCTGGGTCTCCATTACTGCTCTCTCTGGGAGCCTGGGCTGGGATTAATCTGTCAAAAGGAGATAGTTTAGCATTGATGAATATGACATGTGACCATTGATGATGTTGATTTTATCTCACGAGATTAGCGAGATTTACATGGGATGGGTAATAATGTCATTTGCTTGATGCAGTGGATCTGTTTACGAGCTGATTAAATCGCGAGGCTCCTGCTTCATTTCATGCTATTTAGTTTATGGCTTCATTACTGCAAGCACAAAAGCTGTGGACATTTCCGCTTCCCGCGTCACCATAAATCACTGCTTAAGACGCAGGACACCTTTTAGTGGGAAGGGGGTGGGGAGAGTTGCCGTCCTTATGGGAAGCCACCTCTGCCACCTTTTTGGAAGCAATTTGAGATGGCTATCACATTCAGGTTGACCTAATCGACTGACCTGATAAGCTACCATCAAAAACATCTGAAAGCATCTTACAGGTGGAGAACCATCAAAAGCATCTTCCTCATGTGCAGGACCCTGATGAGAAGCCTTCTTATTACAGCCTAAAAGGATTTGGTGTCATTACTTTAATCCCATAAATCAAGCCACTTTCCCCAACGAGGAACATAATGCTCTCTGACTTGAGTCTGGGAGTTCAGCACTTTAGTGCTGCTTACATATTGACACAGCTGTTGCTCTAACCATAGGCTTAGCAGACCATGGCACGTCTGTGTATTTTGTCACACGCCTAGTAATTACATCTGTGTTGGTGGTAATTCTGTGCTATTACATTAGGGAGCGGAGTGTGAATCAGTGGCAGAGTCATCCAGGTCCAGGTGTCTTCTTGGGTTAAGCGTTGCGCGATGTCAGGGTTTACAGTAGAGCGTCATGTCAACTGTTTAGATCCTGTTTAGCCTTGCGTTTCAGCATTGCAGCCCTTCAGCATGTCAGCATACCAGGACAAAGCCTTGAGAGACATGCCTTTAATGTGGCCCATAAACCAGCTATTCATCTTCACCAGTGCAATTAGTTATTCCAGCACTCCAGGCATGAGACTGCCTCAGTTAGCACATATATGAGAAAACATTCACCTTACGATGACACTGATTTCAAAGGAAATTAATAGGAACCGGGATTTTGTTTTTACGGGTGCGATAGGTATTGTGCTGTTGAGTCATAAAAATCTTTCTTTGTGTTGTTTTTACCTGGTGGCAGGTTTGGACAACGCTTCCCTCTCCGAAGGCTCTACCGCAAACAACCCTTGAGCCACTGCTGCTGCTGTTCTGTGCTAAGCCCTGATCCCCAGCGCCCTCATACTATCCAACGACCTCTAGTTTTTGTTCACATGCATCCAGTTGTATGCAAAGTTTTGCCACCACACCCACCCCGGTATGACATATTTTGCGGATCCTCTAAGCCACATTTAGCACACACCTACAGAGAACATAACTCTGCACATATCAGTGATTATTCAGCAAACTGGAGACTGAAGTCTAAAACATAAAAAGTGGCCTGCGCAGAGGTTATGCCACGTTTTATTTTTTCGGTTTCATATTCCTGATATTCCAAACTACAGTGAAGTGTATACCCTATGGGAGATGCAGGGACTTTTGTGGCAATCACTGAAGCTTTGACCAGAAGTGTCCAAACATTTGCATATTACTGTAACCTCTGCCCCCTTCGATCTCAGGGGCTTCTTCAGGACTCACTGGTACCCCCTACATGTAGAAGAGCAGAGTGGTCGCTTCTGCCTGGCTTTGTCTTCCACAGAAACATGCAGTGTGCAGAGCTGATCAGCAGTGTGAACTGTGCTGTGGTTGTGAGCTGTGGAACTGTGTGCTCCTCTTTATTCTGGGCAGGGTAATTTATGCACACATGTGCCTGCGAGCTGCTCTGATGACAGGCCCGGGAGGAGGGGCACATGATGAATGGCTTTCCATCGGGACCGCCACACAGCCACCATGATGTGGGGAAAAATGGAAATTGCTCTCTTTCACCGTCATTACATCAGTTTAAAGCTTGTGTGGGCCTCCGGAACATACGCGAGTTTTGCCTGTATTTTTATTTTTTTTTTTTTCTTTTTAGGACGGTGCGTGGGGCGTTAAACTTTTAACGTTAAACGTTTTACATTGTGCCTAAATTAGTTATTAAAGTTGCGTGATAGTAAGGCGAAAAAGTATCCTACGTATCAATGTATATCTTGCACTAGTGATATAATATAGTCTGTACAAATTAGAAAATGTTCGTAGCAGAAAACAAATAATGAAATTTCAATTTAATTTAAATTGTCTTTGCTAAATTTAAAAAGAGCAACCTCCAGTTGTTTTAGCCTGGAAATAATGGTTTCATTTTAAGTAAACGTTTGTTTATTTATTTATTTATTTTTTAACTTAAAAATATAGTTCATTGACATTGATTGATTAACAAATCGTTCGCTTCTTCTCCTGGAAATGAATAGAAACTGATTTAATTTCAAAAGAAAAACGTCTAAAACGTCATGAGCATAACACCTAAAAAATAAGCAGGTATGCGAATATTTGAACAGTAGATGACAGAGTCTGGTCAAATCACATATTTCTGTCGTTCCCTAGGTTAACATTTTAACGCGGTTAAATGAACGGTTTGTATTCTCAGTGAATATTTTTTTTTTCGACGTTATGGAAAAAGATACATTTAGGAAATATAAAATGTAAGATGAGCTCAAGGGATTCTAACCTATTTTCATTAGCTGGAATACAAACTACAACTGAATACAAAGCTCTTTTGTACGTCTCTCTACTAAATGTGTTTGTCACGTCCTGTGTTAGTGCTAAAAGTTGTAAATATTAACGAAAATGTAAAGATGTGCCATAACTTTTTGCAGAGACCTTTTTATATATAGTAGCAGTCTATAAGTAAGTAGTATGCTAAATCCAGAAAGTATTAAATAATTTTGCAGTACAGAACCGTGTACAGAAGCGGGTTTTGAGTACTTGTTTTCAGCAAAACCAACTTGGCCCAAAATGACCCAGACCTTTGCATGTTTTCAAAGGCGATATCTTCGCTACGGCTATGACGAAGGCTTTGAATATCAATATTTTGATTATATATCAAAATTTTAAATTTGAAGGCAATATACTGAGAAATTTTAGTTCACAGCGCTGTAAATATATAATCATATTTAGTACTTCTTTGATTAAAAGTCCTTCAGGTGTTCTGAGTAGTCCATTTTTTTTTTTTTTTTTTGCAAATAAAGCTGTTATAACATTCACTATATGTTTTTGACAAACAGCTTTAGAACCTACAGCAAAGGTGTTGCTCTTAACTAATAATCAAGGCCAAAAGTGTGTAACTGGACTTCACCCTGAGGTCACTAAGAGGAAAACCGACACACAGCATAATTAAACCTACAGAGAATAAAATGTTTAAACTCTTAAAATATGATCTATATCTACAGTTAAATGATCAGAAAGCGTGCTGACCGCTAGCAAACATTCCCAGCTAATACTGCGGCTAATCCACAACACTTTCATTAGCTCCAAATGACACACATTCAACAATAATACATTTAAGTGGAGGAATTGACAGAGGTTATGAAAGTGACTCTAACTCTTATTAGTAGTTTTAACTGTAGCAGTAGTTTGTTATATTTAATTAATTGTAAATGAAAACAAGCGCAGCTACAAATCACGGCTGATAGCACATCACCCACAGCCTGTAAATTCACACTAATACACAGATATTAGGTGTTATTTCATTGTGCCTTCATAAATCATTATTTATTAATCTGAAGTAATTATCTTTCCCTTAACAGCAAGTGTAATATGAACAGACCTTTATTCAGTTGAAAGTCAGGATAAACTGGCGACGCAAGCCTCTCTTGGAAAGTTCTGGTTTCTTTTGTTTGTTTGTTTTTTTATGACAAAATACATAAAGGCATTAACCAATGTTTTTTTAAGTTAAAATATTATTTTAGAGATACTGTGTAAACCATGACAGTCCATGACATGTATAAAATATTACTTTACTGATAATTTTAAACTTGGATTCAAACGTTTAGGTAAAAGATTTCAGAATATTTGTCAAAAAGGACATTTGTACATTTAATATTAAATATTAAATTATTTACTTCCGTGATATATGCTAAAAGTACATATTATCAAATTATTGTCAAGATTTTTTCGAATTGCTCAATTGTTTTAAAAATACACCCATATTTAATTCAGCTCAAAGAGCAAGGAAACTGAGGAGGCGAATATGCAACAGAATTGTTTCTTATTTTTCCCAGAATACATACAAAAAAATACCAATTCTCTCTCCATGGTATACACCTGAAAAATAACGGCCATTTAAAATTATGCGGACAATTGTTGGGATTTAAAAAAATACAACCAAGAAAAAAACAAAAACAAAAAAACAAACAAAAAAACCCAAAAAAACAAACAAACAAAAAAATCAAACATGCATGAAAATTATCTCCTTTTTCAATGTGACATTAAATAAGAACGTACGATACAATCATAGCAAGTTCAAATCAACGTGGAAAACCGTAGAGCCCCTGTTATTTTTTATTAGTAGTACTCTAACGTGGCTCTCACTTTCGCCTAATGCACTTTTGAGTTATTATTTTCCTCTGCGTTAAGTGTCCGCTTTGAGCTGACAGAAATAAATAGGGGAGTCTGGGGGAGGAAGAGAAAGAAGTCCAGAGTTCACGGATCCGATCCCTGTCCTTTCAGTGGCGAGCCGCTAGAAAAGTCTTTTATAATCTTTCAATCTTTATAATCTATAAATTTTTTTGAGGGAGTTGTCGGGGGAGAAGGAGGGCTGAATAAAAACGAGTCCGTTTTTCACTGGTATCCGAGCGCGGATGCTGTGGTCAGTCTCTGGCCATAGAGTGCATAAGGGGAGTAGTAGGGCCCTGTGGCAGCGGCGGCGGCCGGTACGGGCACGGGCGCTGCAGCTGTGGGCAGCGGGCTTTTAGAGTACGGGTGATACCGGCCACTGAGCCCAAGCGCGTGGTGCGGGCTCCTGAGCGCAGGGGCTGCGGAGGCGGGCATGTGCATGTGGCAGGCCATGGCCGCGGCGGCCGCGGCGGCAGCGAGGGATGATGAGCTTGGGTAGCCAGACACGAGCTTGTCAGCGCCGGCTGTAAAAGCCGTGTGGGTCCGCAGGTGGCTCAGCAGCTCGTCAGAAGAGGAGAAGCGCTTGTCGCACGGGCCGTTGGCCGACACCCAGTTGCAGGCGTGTGGCAGCGGCTCGTTGGGCAGCACGAAGCCGTAAGGATACAGTGCCGCGTGGCCGCCGAAAGAAGGCGGCGGCGGCGGCGTAGAGTGAACAGTGTGCAGCGCGTGAGCAGGGTATACCAGCGGGTATCCGGACTTTAGGGCTGAGTCGTGAGCGCACGAGGCCGCTGCTGCCGCGCCCGCCAAGTGGCTCGCGCAGTGGTAGCTCAAACAGTACGGGTCTCTGCACAGGCTCGCGGACATAATGGACGGCGGTGAAGCACCGGCCAGCGGGCTCGAACCGGCCTTGCTGCAGCCCAGCGATGTGGCGAGCTGCGCGTTAACGAGGCCTCCGCCGTGCGGCAGGAAGGGTTGCGGGTAGCCGCCGTATGCTCCGGAGAGCCCGCCTGCGTATGACATGCCAGCAGGCGGCAGTGGGAACACAGCCTGGCCCGGCTTGTACGGCGACACGGGCGCCACCAGTCCGGACCCGAGCGCGGAAGAGGACACGGAGGAGACGGAGGAGGGCTCAGAGGAAGCCGCTGAAGTTGCGGAGGACTTGCTCTCCTGCTGCTGGTTCACGTCCACGTTAATCCCGTTTATCCGGCCGCTGTGACCAACGCCCGTGGCCCCGCCGACTCCCTCCGCGGAGCAGGACTTGCCGCAGTCGGCCTCCTTCTTCTCGTCCCGCTCGCTCTTACCGTCCGAGGGCAGCGGCGAGGCGGAAGTGCTGGACGTGGGGCTGCCCGTCCTGGGCGTGAACGGCTGGCAGGTGGCGCTCGGCACGCGGAAACTGCTCTTGTCCTTGTCCGATGACGCCGTGGAAGACTCCTTCTTGTCCGTGGGCTTGGAGTACGGCTTGAAGCTCGACTTGTCCTCGGCGCCGATGTCGCTGAGCTTCAGCGGGCCGGACTTGGACTCCTTGTCTCCGGACGAGGCCGAGGAGAGCTTAGAGGAAGGCGGCGGGTCGGGTTTTCCGATCTGGGAACATGTCTGCGCCAGCAGCGCCAGCGGACTTTTCTTGGCATCGAGCTGCGAGAAACAAACAACAGGGAGAACATGTAAACATCCAAATATGCGCTCTATATGCACAAGCACACCAGCAGGACTCTCGGAGAAAGAAGCGAAACTGTCAGGGGGCTTGTAGGACCCCTCGTTTCACGGGGGTAGGTCTGAAGCCTATAGTTAAAGAACATAATAGTACATATTTATTAACAGTCATATATTTTAAGTCAGACTGACCCGCCCGAGTTCAGCCTTATGTAGGACAATGTAGGCTACAGATGTGCACATTTCCCCGGGGAAGGGGTCTGCGGTTTATTTAGGATCTAAAACAGGACCTAAAGCCCACTGCTGTGTATTTGATTGTATCTGGTGCAGTTTGCCGCTCGGAGTCTTATTTCGTCTGTATACGGCAATAAAGTGCGACTGGGCTCGAGTTGGAGACTGTAAACAAGCACGGGACACTCGCGCATAACAACACTACGCGTTTAAAGGCCATGCAAACTCTAATTCCAACAAATCCCTCACGCGCGCTTTATTATTGCGCGTTCCCGGTGCGCGTGCTCCTCTCCTCGCGAAAACAAAGCGGGACAGGAGCTGGGTAAAACGGAAAGCAGGGGGTGGGGACACCGCGGAGCCAGCGATATGAGGTGGGTAACGGGGGACTCTTACCTCGATGGGGCTCACCGGAGTGGACGGTAAAGGCTGCAGGTACTCCGGGTGCAGAATGTGTCCCGTGCGCGCGGTCAGCATTTTCAGCACTTTGATGGGTAGTCGCTGCGCTTGGCGTAAAGGGTCCGTCGGGGGCACGGAGTGGAGAAAAGGCTTGCTGCTGGTATTCCGAGATCCGCTGCTGTCCCACGCTAGAGCACAGTTGCCGTTTCGGAGAGCAGTAGCGGAGGGCGATGTGATCATGACCCGCTAGTCGCGCGCTCGCTCCTCGGACTCATGAAAGCGGTGGGCTTCGCTCTGCTTCTCGACAAGAAGAGGATCAAAAACAAACAAACAAGCAAAGGAATGAAAAAAATGCCAAAGTCAGTGCGCGTTAATCCGCTAGCGCGAGGTGTCCGAGGCTGCTGCGTCTCTCTCCCACCACACGCGTCGCGCTCTCTCTCTCTCGCTCTCTCTCTCACACTCTCTCTCTCTCTCTCTCGCTCGCTCGCTCGCTCCGTCGCACGTCCGCGCGCTGCTCCTCCCAAGCCGGGAACTGGGAGAAATTTTCACTTCAAAAGCGGCTGAATTAGTGCGAGATTAAAGCCTTTGCCGCCTTCCAATCAAATGGGAGCCCGAGGTGATTGGAGGGTCAAGGGGATGTGACGTGCTCCTCTCGCGCAGCAGCCTCTCTCTCTCTCTCTCTCTCTCTCTCTCTCTCTCTCTCTCTCTCCCTGTCACCGCGCGGGGGAGGAGACTGGGTTAAATGCACTGCTTCTCGCGCGCGCCGCCTTACATTTTTATTTATATAATTATTCTAGACGGGCTGAGTTCAGAGTTGTGTCCCACAGCCGTGCAGGTGAGCTCGGGTCAGAGTGGACCGGGACACAGAGCCGTGCACGTGACAGGGACATAGGGCCATACACATAAGTCTGAAAATCTCGTGGCCAAATGATAGGTTTGGACGAGTGTCTTAGATAAAACAGCTCAAAGCATTTTCTACAGGGAGCATAGGTTCACGTGGACTTTTAAAAGCAACATTCTAGAGCACGGTTTCTGTTTATTGACTGTTTAAAAATGTACTAAAAATCTATTAGTCACAATTTATATGCAACTTAATTTTCTTGATTTTTTTCCCCCTCAATTATATTCAAACCTAAACAGTAAAGTGCTTAAGTAGCCAACACAGATTAGAGAAACGCTAGTAAATGATTTACGGTTTATTCATGTTCAGTTAACAGGGGTGTAAAAAATTTACTCCTATTTATTCAAGTATTTCATCTAAAGTTTTTTTTTTTTTTTTTTAATTCTTTAAAATTCAGCCAGACCAAAAATTCAGTCTTATTAGGTAGTGGTTAGTCTCATATAAAGCACTATATATATATTGTTTATACATTTCTGGCCGCCATTTTGTAGTGGCCTAGTGACGACTTTCGGGGCCATGTAATAATAGACACACTGTGCGTGCGTTACATATAGTAGATGCTATGTTTGTTTGCATCCATCTTTCATTTTGTATGCCCTCCTGCTCTGTGCGTTTGGGAAGAATGTGCGAGAGCAACCAGAAAACCAATCGCTTGGTGTTTGAATCCCCCAATCAGGCAGGCGTTGACAGGAGCAGACCAATGCAGTGATAGAGGGATGTGAAGGCCTCATGTTTTCAGTATAATGTACACCGCCCTCCCATTCCCATCCCCACCCCTCCGTCAGCTGTCAATTCTGCTCCACCGCGATCAATCAGCTATTTGTCAGAGGCTGTCAATCCTCCTGTTGATTTATGTCAGCTCTCGGAGCTGATTACAGGCCGCGGGTGACTGAGGAAAGGGCACATGGGGAAGAAGCACCTTGGTAGAGGCACTTCATATGAGGGCCATTGTGCAGTTTTATTCACTCGGGAAGGGGCTGATGTAGGACGGACACGTGGGAAACCTGATCACACTCACTCCATATCCGACTGTAGGAGGTATGGGAAGGTACTGTTTAAGGATTCTATTTGCATTCTGCTTATAATGGAAACTTATGAAGGATCTCAATAATATTTGATCATCTCAAATTAGGAAGGCTGTTATTTTATTACATATGCTTTGTGTGAAACAGATCTTGACTATCATTTAAAATGTTCAATACATTTGCTTACTGAAATTTTAAAATAGGGAGAGAATGTTTTGTCCTATAATTTTCATTCTAAATGTTATACTGTATTCATGTATTTATAGAATAAATATACTTTGAGACTCTGGGTTTCTTTTTTTGTGTGCACATTTCAGCAGTGTCTAAACAGCAGGTCAGACTCCATACAGGTGCACAGAAAAGGTCACTTAATTTCTTATAAGTAACTGCTTTACCAATCTTTTACAACTTGACGAGTTTTTGGACTTAAATTGAATACCTCCGATCCCACGCTGAAGCTCCTCTAAATGGGAATCGTGCAGACTGTTCTCTGCAGATCCGTCTAGCCGTGACTGAGCAACACACTGGCGTACCAGAGAGTTTAAAAAGAATAGGCCCAGACAGAGTACTGAAACTTTATTGAACATACAATAAACTGCATGTGGAAGAGGAGTGTAAAGAGGAGGTGTGTGTGTGTGTGTGAAAGAGAGAGAGGTAGGTTTTGGTGAAGCAGTGTAAAGAGGCTAATCAGCGGCGAGTCTGCAGCTTTTCACAGCGCTCTGTCTTTCATCTCGCGCTGGATGGAGGCGCTCAATTAAAAGCCTATCGGTTTGGAAGTAAATCAACGCCTATCAAAGTTGTCACATCAAACAAAACGATTATTATTGCAGCCCGCCTCCGCCATTAATCTCCCTCTGCGCTAATCCGCCTGACAGGTCATCGAGGAGAGCAAGAAAACCTGGAGTGGACAGTCAGGGGGCAAGTGTTCAGACCCAGTCTTTATACTGTTAAAAAAAATCCTGATCAGACCCTTTTTAGTCTTTGGAGGACTCTTTCCCCCGCTTCTCTTCCTTCTTCAAAAAGAGTTATAGTTAATTGCATTTTTCCTTTTTCAGGTCTGCGGTTTTTTTTAACTGAAATATAAATATTATTGTAAATATATCAGGGACTAAATATTGACACTAACATTTTGCTAAAAAAAAACAAAAAACAAACAAACAAGTAAATGTCCTAAATGAAAAAAAAGAAATAAAATAAAAACAACACAAATGTTCCTAAGATTTTTTCAGCGTTTAAAATACTGTAGGACATTTCTTTATTTACACCAGAATTAAGAGTGCAAAATGTAAATATTGGACTTTGCTATTAACGTAAATCACACAAGGTGTCGGATTCAAACCCAGAAGGAAATTTCGAACATGAAAAAAGTTGCTTCCTCGTGCTTTAAACGTTAGTTAAATGTATTTATTTTGACATTTAATTTAATGTACGCAGTTTTCGTCTTTAATACATTAGTTGCTTCCCTGTGTTTAGCCCAGAAACAGGCGTCTGTTTGTGAAGAGTTTATTTCAGCAATGGGCTCTAGCGCTGAGCTGAGGCTGTGCAGAGCTCCGTATGTAAAGCTGGTGATGGATAACCGGGCGGCTGTTTTGTGCAGGCCCCGTCACTGTGTGACACACTGTGTGAGTTATTAGGGCACAGAAGGGCAACCATAAATTTCCAGCGTCAGACCAAAACTCTCTTTATTGTCTGCATGACGAATGGGCTTCTGAAGCAGACACCAAATACTCGGCATTACCCTTAAATGGGAGCACATTTTTCAAGGCCATAATTCACGATATTTAAATAGAAAGTTTTACATGGTTCCGTATATTTCATATCAATGACATGTTTATGAATCACTCCCTCCATCTAAACAGAATTATTTGCAGCGTCGAGCTCCCCACACGTAGACTTCACTCCACTGCACTGAGAAATAAAGCACACGCTCATTTTTCACCTACGCCTATTTTTCAGCTTACACTTAGGAATTAAAACTAGAAAAATATTTAAGGCGTAAAGAAATTACACGCTCACGTTGTTTAAATGAGAGGGTGATAAGACTCGGACAGTGCGTTTGTCTGACAAGTTGAAACGTAAACTACATTATTTATGAAGGAAAAATACCTGAGAATAAAATGGGAATATTTTGAGGGAGGTTTGAAATGGCTCCACACTCAGAACTGAACGAGTTGTGATAATGAGTGCTCTAAAACCGTACTGGAAAAAAAGGCAAACGGATCTGTGTCGAAGTCAGTTTCGACTCTATAGAGCTTCGTCTTATCTTTCGCAAGGCGGAGAAAACATCGCTAAACAAAGTTCTCAGATTTTATTAAAGCGCGAAATAACAATTAGTAATGCAGTGTTTCTTAACTGTGAAATCCCAGAGAGACAGAGACAGGGCGAGTCGATTTACCTGCGCTCACAGGTTAAGAGCCTCCAGCGAAACACAGAAGAAGCAAAAGACGAGTTTTATACCAGTCATCCATTTTGTTTTCTTTCAGCGCTACCTTAAATATATAGAAACGGCTGTGTGGCGCTGTTTTTTGAGCTGTTTATCAGTCAGCAGAGCGGGCACTGGGCTCTTACCGCTGTTTGTATTCACAGCGCTCCCCTCTCCAGCTTCAATCTCCAACTTCCGCTAGGGGAGTGTCCCTGTGACGTAACCAGTGACGAGCTCCCTCCTGTAGTTCACACAATAACATTACACTGTTCCTCCTGCTTTCAGTGAACTAAATATACACAAACAGTAAATACAACACGATTAGATACTTAGCACTTTATAGACTATTTGTTCCAACCTATCACTTATTTTATCACTTAGATTATCACTGATAAACCTATTTTATCACATTTTTTCGGTTGACACTTTATGGTGGGCACTCTTACCAGGTCAAGTTGTTATATATTGTTTGACGTTTTGGGTCATGAAAATATACCTAACCACATACATTGTCTCTGTCCGTGTTCATAATTACTAATGCATATTTGTTATTGTTACAATACTGCAGCTGTTAGCTGGAGTATACTCATTTTGCACTACAGTAGTAATGTTAATTCTAGTCCCATACATGCACCAATAAACCATAATATTATGAGCACCCATCATGAGAATAGACCACCAACCAAAAATATCCAGCCATCAGCATCCTGTTGGCAGTGTCCTGTGACCACTGATGAAGGACTAGGATGATTAACACAAACAGTGCAGCAAAAGATGAGCAACTTTCTCTGACTTTACTTCTACAAGGTGGACCAACAAGGTAGGTGTGTCTAATGGAGTTGACAGTGAGAGGACACCGTGTTTAAAAATTCCAGCACACTGCTGTGTCATACCAATACAACAGACACTAGCTCATCACCACCACCATTCATACGTGCAGTTTAGTAGTCCTTACCATCGAAAAATATGGTGAAAGGGGGTAAACAAGTATGCAGAGCAACAAATGGACCACATTGTTTTACTGTAAAAAAGGAAATTATATGATCAGTGGAGCTTATATAAAGGACATTGAGTGTAGAAACGAGGTCATGTGAAAATTATAGCTGATTGGTGCAGTAAACATTGTTTTTATTCTCTGTATACTGTTATCTTCCTTGTATATGTTTCCGTGAGTTTTTTTTTATGGATGTTCTTGGTTTATTGAACTTATGGATACTTATGAAGAATAAAACACTAATTTTGAACAAACGCACAAGCCTTTTTTGTAACTTAACTGTGACTGTTTGGTTCACACCTTATCCTGTCATGATTTTTTATAAGACAAAATAAAGAGCTATGCCTTTGAAATAAATCTTACGTTGTTAGATAAATGAAGGCCTTGTGTGTGTTATTTGGGGGTTGGGAGTGTTGCTCTTGAACAATTTCTCTCAGACTGTATTCTACTCCTGTTACAATAGTAACATTCAGAACAAGATTAAACATTTTTAGCTAACCAGGAACTATAAACGCCAGAAGCTTAAAAAAACCTTAGCACATATTTGAAATGATGAATTATTAAAACCGTTATATTGGAGCTGATGAAAACATATCTTTTTGTTTTAACACGTTGAAGACGTTGAAGTCTAGGCAGGAGTGGCTGACAAAGTGTGGACAGGTGATGTAATAGAACTTCTCAGTTTGGAGTGTACTGTGTGGAGTGTTTTGGTGTGAAGAGCTCTGAAAACAGGAGTTGTGTAAGAGGCTAAGAAAAACCGCGGTTTCCCACTCAGCACACGGCTTCCTCCTCTGATCAGCTGACTCCAGCATGCGGAAGAGGACAATTAGAAACAAGTTGCTGAGAAAAGCGAGATTTTAAAAGTTAAAGACAGCTGCCTTAAATAGGAGTCTCTGATATAGTGAAGAGGAAAACTCCAGTATTTGAGTTCGTTCGCTTCTGAAAGTCTGAGTAACTGCGGGAGCTGTCAGAGTGTGGAATGGCACACAACGACTCAGCGGTTGTAGTGAATGAGACTCAGGTAAGAGAGCTCCAGTGTTCACAGAACCGTTGCCTGTTTAGCCGTTCGTATTAATGTTTACACTGGACATGCTAAAGGACAGCATGCCCTAGGTTTGAGGGTTAAATTGTAGTTGACATCTTTCAGTGATAAAAAGTAGGTTAATATATTTGTCATGTGACAAGGGGGAGGCGAGTTCTGGGCACAGTAGGTTGTTTCTCACAGAACACGTTCAGCTAAATAACCGGCAAAATACATCAGTGCACGCTTCAAAATAAATGCTCATGAACTTTCTTTAGAAGGTTATAAGGAAAAACTTTAATTGAACGTTTACGTTATTTGAAGTTTACATTTCAACTTATAAAGTGTCCTCACATCCTTAGGCTACATAAAATGTACTAAAATTAATTGATGCTTTATACACTGAATAACTGTAAAGATGTACAGGGAACCAAAAGTGTTTTTTCTTTTTTCTTTTCCTACATTGCTAATGAAGAAAATCACAATGGTCCCCAAAGAAACATGTTTGAAAAAGTTTTCTGAATGCGAAGGAACTAAAAGGAAATTGGCGAAGGAACCTGTTAAAATTTGTGGTGGTTTCGTACATGTTAAAAATGGTCTTGACAAGTATTTGTTTCATTGATATAAATATATTTCCAAAGAAGCATTAGCCCAAATGCAAGGTTCTGTAGGGAGCTAAACATGAATTTTCTGTGGGATTAAACACACACACACACACACATATATATAATCTTAATAGTATGGATTAATGTATTTTGCACTAACAGCAAGTGATGAAAAACTGTGCCAACAAATGTCTATGCTGCCATTGTCACTGCACTTGCATTGTTGTCCACCGTATTTCAGATATTGCCAGACATGGGTAACCCCTGCTTCTTCCATTTCACATTTTGTTGTGGGACATTAGTATCCGTCAAAACATTTCTAATGCTTCTTGGTGACATTTGACTACACTTAGCTCTGACTCTTTAAACGGCACTGCATACTCAAAAGCTAGAAATGTCGTTAAGTAGACAATCGGGACAAGCCCACAGGAAAAAAAAGTCTATTTTCCCCAGGATTTGAAACCCCAGTCTATAACATAACTCCAGAGAACTATTTGAGGCCTTTTTATGCATGGCCTGTTCTTTTTAACTTCTTGATTTAAATGCAATTTCCATAAGGATATTGTTATTTAATGAAGATGCTGGCTAGCCCTGTGTGTCAGGTACAACTTCATATTGTACCTGTAGGTAAAATATCATTGCTATCAGTAACATGCTGTATATATGTCTGAATGCACAAAAGCGAATGAGTATTCATGGTTAATTTATAAATGAGAATAATTTGAAAAGAGAAAAATATGAAGACACCCCCCCCCCCTTCTTCTCTTTTTTGGATTTGAAGGTGTCCTATATTGGACATGACTGTGAGGTCATTCCTGATTTTCTTGCAGCTAAATATGGAAGCACTGCAAAGCGACTGGATCTCAGCTTCAACCAATTGAGGTAAGATGTCAGTAATACAGACACAGTGAAAACCTAAGACTGAGCATTAAAGAAGAGCAGACAAAGTTTAGAGAGTAAGGTATTCCTGTGCAGTAATAGACTGAAAGGATTTGCTTTGCTCCAGTAAGGTCAGAAGGTGGAAGGAAACAGAGGGCTGTCATGACAAGTGCATCACTTGATATCTGGGAACTTTGATGCTGAAGTTAGGATGAGGAGCAGACTGTACTGCACTCTGAAGACATGTTTGAGTGTTTTTATGAACATACATAGGGTCCTTGATATTGATCTTTTCTTGGCACATGTGGTTTTCAAGTTCTCTGTAATACGTCTTCTTTCCCCCTCCACTTTCTGCTGTGTTATTGCTCTACTATTACACCATCCTGTGGTAAGCTCTTTGCAAAAACACTTTTGTTGCATTAATGCCTTTTGAAATTCTTGTCACAACAAATACATGTCTGTGTAATCTCATAACATGCCAAAGGACTGTATGTGTGTTTAGGTTACCTGGATTTATTCTTTTGTGAAGCAGAACATCTTGTGGAAAAAAATAACAGTTAAAAATGTTAAGATCGATGATCTAAATAGGAAAAAAAACTTTAGTGGTTCAAAATGTTCCTGCCTGAAGTCTCTTTAGTGTCTGAGAACACTTAAGAATATTTATCTAAACGACAGCAGTGCCACATGATATGAAACATTTGACTCGGTGTACCTGCCGCGCATGGAGACACATTTTTGCATTAAGTGCAATTTAATATCCGCATTATGTGCATTACGCGGTTTGGAATGTCATCAAGACATCAAAGGGCCCGGGCCATGAAGAGGCCTGCTGAGGCTGTATGAAAGGTCTGATCAATAAATGTGACATGTTAATGCTGAGCAAATAGAATAAAAGATTCCTTTGACAGGACATGAAGAAGCACCTTGTGGCAGCCGGGGAGGGGGATGCCATTTCACCAGCGGGACTAGCAAAGTTGATCTGACAACTAAAAGAGAAGAGATGATGGTTATAAGGTGCTTTTGTTTCAGACTTCTTTTCTTGACCTGTCAGGCCTTGAAGGACTCTGAATGGGCCTCTCTTTGTCATGTGAAAATTGTCGTCTTTAGGCAGTTATCTGTGCTGAAAATGTGGATTCTTTCGTTTAATTGATTCGCCTTGCGCTCGAGACTGTCAGATTAATAATTGCTAAATCCTGCGCTGCTGCAGTGTGTCGTGCAGAAATGTGTGCTTATCAGTGCATTAATATTCCTAATGAGCCTGCGCCAGTGGCTTACCAGCACTGGCTGTTTAATACTGAGTTTACTTTTTCATTTGTTGAGGATACTACAGACATGCATTTGTAGGCATAAAAAGAAAGCATTTTATACAGTGTTACTGTGCACAGTATGTGTTCACAGTAGTCCTCTTCATTAGTTAGATGAATAGCCAGTGATGATATTATGCTGATTTATACAAGATGTGGAAGAAGTCAGAACAAAGAAATTAGAAGTTGTGGTAAAATGCATAATTTGGATTTGTTTCTGGTGGAACCTTAAGTCTTCATATGGTGCCTTTTAATGTCACCATTTAATGCTGTTATAGCTTACTATTTTAGAATCAGCTTTGACTTTGCAGAAGGTAAAGAATCTGCATTGACATCTGAGAGCAGTTTGTAAGTGTATTTACTCCTAACACTCCTAACACAGTGTTTCACTTGGTGTACCGTGAATTGTTGTGGAACAGATAGAACAAGGTACTTTCTGTTGTGCTCTCCTAACTTATTAGCTAGCTTGGAAATGCCTGCATTCAGACTTTATTAGAGTTTGATTCAGCTTAGAGACATCTATCAGCATCAGAGCTCAACAGGTTTTTGAGGGCAGAAGACTAAAATGAAAGGTGTTTTTGATGTGAGTTCATGATAAGGAAATATGCGGGCAGATGGTGCAGAATTTATCATTCTGACAATGTGGATACTGATATATATCTTTATAAAATGGCAAAATAGAGACCATATTGGTTAGCAATACAGAGAAATGTAATGGTTATTTCTTTAGCATTAAAATGCAGCAAAATAAATAAAATGCAGATATTATACAGTAGACATGTGTTGCCTGAAAAATTTTCAAACTTATTATACATTTTCAAATATTGGTTTAAATATCAAATAAAATATCTGTTCATTAGTTTGTGGACAAATAAATACATTTTTTCCATCCATCTATATATCCATAAAATCCATACACCCAAAGGTTCCAAAATGTACCTGAATGATTTGGATTTCCAGTTTTAGGAAAACGTAAGTTGATCTCATGGTATTTACATCATTAAGTCTCTGCCCATTTTTGTGTTATTTCTGAGCTTTAAAACTTTATTAATGAGTAGACACAAGAGGGTTTTTGCTGTTTTTGGTGTCCTCAAAGCTACAGAATAACAACATAGCGTGGTTCCTTTTGGGGGCTGGGGTTTAAGTTGATTTGAAAATGTGACTTGTACTAAGGCAAGCATGTGATCAGAATCAGGGAATGTGGTGCACAGGCATGCCTTGACTACCTCCTTCATGAAGTGCAGACAAAAGCCTCATAGTCAAACCGTGATAGATGGACATCCTGTTCTCTAACATGAATTCACTGTTATGAGAAGAAACAGAAAGACGAAGTGGTTAGGGTTTTTTTTGTCTTTCTGAGTGCCAATACATGTTATTATAGATATATTATAATATGAGTTTTTTTTTTTCAGAAATTCTGTCTAGGCCTGGGCTGTACAACTATTTTTTTTTTTTTGTCCCCAACCTTAAGCTCTGGTTCCAGGGAATGTAACCCTTTAAGTGAGGTCCTGAGGTCTTCTGTAAGTGAGGTCTCCAAATGAAAATCAGAAGTAAAATGAGCAGAGAGAGGGCTTAGGGTGATGACGGTTTGTTTTCTTCTGTTTTGTGTGCTTCCTGGGAGAACCGTGTCAGGGAGCATGCATGTTAGCATGCATGTGGAATCACTTTCAGTTTATCAGACCTTTTCACATGGTGCTGCTTATCAGGGGTTAACACTAAATCACAGTGATGGCAAAGCAGCACCTGTCCAAGGCCAGAGCGAGCAGAGGTAGCAGATGATTGGCTCCAGAGGTAATCCCAGGATGGGTTTCAGGAGCAACCTGTCATATAGGAGCAGTCTAGCCATGAACTGTTGTCAGAGTGTCCTGTCCATTTGTGGACATGCGCGACACTGGAGGTTATTGGATGCTGAAGACAAAGGAGATCTTATTGTCTTGTCTAGTCTTCTCTAGATGAGCTGCAAACAGGATGCACCTCAGTCATCCGGAGGTATGAGGTAGCCATGATCTCCCTTCACTAGTGTCACTTTATGTCACAGGGCCTTGACAGCCACTCTGTCATCAGAACTGGCTCATATTACCTGCTCAGATATGAGCCATGACCAGCAGTCAGCTCGGAGGATCATCCATGCTTGGGAGATTCTCCCCATAGTATTCAGGTCCTCTTGTGCCTTTGTGAAAATGTGAGATGTGGTGTTTGGGATCTTCTGATGAATGTTGTGTTAGTGTATTGCTCATTTACGAGTTATGGTTGGGACTGTGGACTGTCTGCCTTGCGTTAGGAAATATGTAGTGTGCTTTAAGCTTAACTAAATCACATCTTGTGGTGGGTATATATACATTTTACATGTCTGAGCATTTGCGGACACTCCCAGTGAGCGAATTCTGTTACAGCTTGTAAATCTACACTGAAAAACATTGACTAATAGAATGTGATTCTCTGGGTCAGTTGCACTTAAGCCTAAGGTCACTATTTCCAATGCCAAGTCTTGGCTAGATGGGTATGAACCATCTTAGCACTGGATTGTGGACCAGTGGAGCTTTCTGGAGTGATAAAGCTTCATCCAGTACATCTGAGAAGAGCTTTTGTGATTCAGAACGAATCATCTAACTGCAGAACCTCATCTCATCTCATTGTCTATAACCGCATATCCAGTTCAGGATCGTGGTGGGTCTGGAGCCTACCCGGAATCACTGGGCGCAAGGCGGGAACACACCCTGGAGGGGGCAACTGCAGAACCTCACATTACTAATGCTCTCATGGCTGTATGCAGTCAACTACTCACAGAAATGTCCCTGTTTCTGGTGTAAACAGAAGAGATAAGGCTGTCTCAGCAAGAGTGGATGGAACTCCTTGCTGACGCCTTTGAATGAGAAATTTTGGAAGACATGTATCTACAGGCTTTGTTGTTAACAGGTCTCTACAACAGTAATTTTACTGTTGTATTGGTGGATGTTAAAATATAACATTTCTCCACTTGTGCTATTCATCTGAGTGTCATGAAGTACCACAATGTAAGAATCATTTGTTGTTTTCATATTACATACAAAATCACCAATGTAGGTAGATATACACTCATTGTCAAAACAATAGTTGCACCCAGAAGGAAGTGTCAGATTGCAGTGGTATTCTGAAGGAAGATAAAAGTCACCAGAAACAAAAATGATTCAAAATTTCGGCTATTTATTGAGCTACACACAGAGAAGTAGTGTCTCGAAGTATCTGCAGATGTTGTGATAGTGGTGGAGTGTTGATAGTGCAACCTTCCCAAGGCAAGCACTTGAGACAGCAGCAGTATGTGGATGAGTATTGTCCTGGTAAAATAGCACAGTGTGCATTCAGAAAAGGTAGGGGCTGCTGGTTGGCTGGTGTAACTGTCTGTGTGCCTGTAGTTCTGTGTCATGCAGTCATCGGCCATTGGGGCTGGCACTAACAGATGTTTCATGGAGGGCATCACTGCTCACGGATTGTCTGCGATAGTGACTGGTGGGTCAATCTGTCCATTCTTCCTCTCTGTGGTTTCCCACATCCTTCATGTCACTGGTGCTTGTTGCCTTCTATAAGCTGCCTAAAACAGCATGCTATGGTAATGTTTGCATGACCAGTTCAGTGCGCAAACTTTGGTAAGACCATCCTGCTTCCACAAGCCCTGCAATGTGACCTTTCGCACTCTTCTCCGAGGCATAGTTTGCTTGCAAAGGATTCTACCAACACAAGAGCATGAGTCAGAATGGAAAGCACGTGCAACAGGACAAACCTATAGTCAGGTACAGGGATAAGGTCCTTGCTTATGTCGCATGAAACTTGAATCATTCGCATTGTCTCATGATGTCAAACCTACCACCAAGTTCCAATCCTACTGGGTGCGACTACTTTTTTGTTGATGTGTGTATTATATCTGTATATGACATTATAACTTTTCTCACTCCTTTGAGATTATAAATGAACTGCCAGTATGCATTGTTTTCCTTGTAATTACTGAATTATAAACCTCATGATGTAGGTTGCTCAGATTAAATCCCATTAGGGCATAAAGTTTCTGATGTGTTCTTTAATAGATTCTCAAACCACAGACTGCACTTTTGGTTTGGAGTTTGGCTGAAATTAAAGGCCCATTTACTTACCCTCTTGTGACATAAAAGTTCCACATTAAGCTTTAACACTGTGTACCCACCTGTGCGTGCTTCTGCACCAAGGCATTTCTGCATTTTAATGGCTCATCAAGTATGCTAACTTGCATTTCTCAAATGGAAGGGCTTTAAATGTCAGTGGCCTGTCACAATGAGATGTAAGCAGTGTGATGAAAAGGGAAGACTGATACAAAGTGCAGTGCCGGGGTACAGTGAGAAATGAAATAAAACTGTGTATGGACTGTCAGCAGTGTCGTTTTATATTCATATCTAAAGCACATTATAGCATTACTCTGCAGCTCATGCCTCACTCAACTGTCTCTCCTCATTCGTCATGGGCGAGACTGTATCTTTCAAGCCCCCGCACGTCAACACCAGAAGGCTCCTGTTAATTGACAAATGAGAGTCAGCGACATGAAGTGCTCCCTCTACATCAGAGCTAGGTGGAGTCTCCTATTTGATGGGGCTATTATTGGCATGAGCCAGTAAGAGGCATCACTCTGAGCCGAAATGAGAAGTGACAATGGAAGAAGGGCCTGTCATTGTCTTGCGGGTGTGTTCAATCTGCGACGATGCCAGTATGCAGATAAAACGTCAGTTAAAAGAGTATTGAGGGGGGGGAAGGGGGAGGACTGTCGGAATGAAGTCTTCAAATCACTTAGCTCAGAGAGGGAGTGGAAATTGATGCTCGTGCAGAAATGAGAATTTTCCATATCTGATCTATCAAGCTTATTTAGGACTAATATTTGGAAGCAGCCTCAACTGTCTGCCTTGTATTAGGAAATATGCAATGTTCTTTAAGCCTAACTGGTGTATAAGACTGCATCTACTGCTGTGAATGATATGTATTCATTTTCATTGGGAGCACTGCTCTTATAAATCACCTATACACAATGATAAAACCCCATTTAATTTCTCGCAACAAATTTGTAGCAGCAATTCCTTCGAGGACCGATGAGCTGATGGGAGGGAAATAATAATAATACAGCAGAGCACATTTACATACATTGTTCTTGACAAGTGTGTTGCTTGCTGATTGGTTACATTTTAGTATGTTTTGTTTGTAGTTGTATTGCTTTCATTTGTATAAGGGACATGTCCTGGTTATTCTGAAAGAAACCTCATGGACATTTTAAGAAAACAACAAGAAATGAAAAGAAAAATAATAATTTACCTGGAGCTTACCAGGATATTGTGCTTCCTGTAATCACAACATGAATAAACTTTATTTGAAGAATCTGTCATATTGCTGTCGGCATGTTGGCCATCTAATTTATATACCTGTTTTTTTTTTTCTTCTTCTTTTTCATTATTATTTTTTATTTAGCCTATGGTCAGCTTGCCCACTAGATATTCCTCTCTCACATTAGGCTTTTTTATGCACTTTTCACATTTGTCTTATTTTTCTTTTCCTTTACAAAAAATAACAGCCATTCATTAGCACTAACAAATTCTCCAGTCCTTATCTCTATTGGACTGTTTATTTAACTCATTTCGTAAATAGAACAGCACTTTATGTGCTCCAGGCTGAGTCAAATGCTGTTGATGAATATAGTTTGCATCAACTCCCACCAAATTAATCTTTGAAAACTTCTTGCCGGCGAGTCACGCACTTTGTGTTTTAGAAAGATGACCTTTTATGTGATGAAACATTTTGTAGCAATGTATTATTCGTTTGGAGCTGACTCTTTTGGCTCTGGTCTTGCTCACAGGAATGAAAACACAGGTATCACTTCAGTTCCATTGTAAATTCCAGCAGAATATGATAAGTCCACTATGGTCTACTCTGTCGTGTCCTTTTTAAAAGCTTGCAAACTTTGCTAAACTTGCAAACTTGCTACTTTGGAAATCTGTTGTGTGAAAATTAGCTGAAATGTTTGGGTATTTATTTGTGTAATGAAAGAATTATAATGGGGGTAATTCAGGTTTCAGCAGATGTTGGCTTATAGATGAGTAAGAGCAAGATTAAAGTGTGTGGGAACAGAAAATAAGTTTCTTTTGTTAAAGTGGCCGAGTGTGAGATGATATTATATATTAATTTTGTTTAACCCTGCCGACTGGTGAATGCTGATGTCATCAAAATTCAATGTAATTTTTTGAGGGAATAAAGGCCATTACACTTTAATCAGAGATTATGAGGAAACAAGATGGTCTTTTAATGAAATGTTGAACAAGAGCCTGTCACAACAATGAAAAAACATTAATTAATTCATTCATTGTCTGTAAACGCTTATCCAGTTCAGGGTCACGGTGGGTCCCGAGCCTACCCAGAATCATTGGGAGCACACATTCACAGGGCGACACACACCCCTGCACACCTTCACACCTATGGACATGTTTGAGTCGCCAATCCACTTACCAACATGTGTTTTTGGACCATGGGAGGAAACCAGAGCACCTGGAGGAAACCCACGCAGACACAGGGAGAACACACCACACTCCTCACAGACAGTCACCCGGAGGAAACCCACGCAGACACAACACACCACACTCCTCACAGACATTCACCTGGAGGAAACCCACACAGACACTCGGAGATCACACCACACTCCTCACAGAGAGTCACCCGGAGGAAACCCGTGCAGACACACCACACTCCTCACAGACAGTCACCCGGAGGAAACCCATGCAGACACGGGGAGAATACACCACACTCCTCACAGACAGTCACCTGGAGCAGGACTTGAACCCTCAACCTCCAGGTCCCTGGAGCTGTGTGACTGCGACCACCATACCTGCTGCACCATCGTGCTGCTCAATGAGAAAACAATCTGTTCTAATGTCAGGTTCTAGACTTTAAATAATCTGGCACATATTCTGAGTGAGGACACCTTAAGTAATTTGGCTAATGATTCAGTGATGTCAGTGTCTTGCTATTATTTAGAACACTGTATAAGATACAGATAATTCCTGACTTTCCTTTTGAAGAGTGACATAGAACTCTGAGTAGTCAGATGCAGAAATATCCTCAGTATATGTGTGCTTTTATTTTTATACAGCGCTCGAGAGAGGTAGGTCTTATTCTGCCAGCTCCATCTCAGTGGTATAGTTCCCTCCAACAATACGGCATAAATCACGATTTTATTGTTACAATGCAACAAAAGACCCCCGATGGCAAAAGAATTATCTTTAAATCACTGTCAGCATTTCCATCAGCCAAAATATCCTTCCAAAGCTACTGTACTCTGCTCCCAGCACTTCTTACTCTGTCGGTGTCGAATGGAACCAAACATCTTTATGTTCTCTTTTTGTTCAAATTAAATATATATTGGGCATGGATGCCATTCCCTTTATAACTGCATCCCGTTTTTATTGTATATCCCAAGACTGATGGTGTGCCTGTGACACAGTGATTTACAGGCCTTCAGTTTTCTGTGGCAGGGCTTTAGAGGGGAGAGCTGACATGCAGCCAACACTTTGGAGGGGTAGAATAAAAGCTGACGTTTTATTGGCTTTAAGGAAGAGAGAATAGGAAGGCCAGTCACACACAGGAGAGAGTAATAGTTTCTGTGCTTTATGCTTCTCAGCCCTGCCAGCTGTCAGAGAGCCCCTCGAATTGGGGGAGAAATTTATTGGGTATTATTTAGAAACATGTCAGTGGTAATGACTACAGCTATGATTTCAATTATCACCCACTAAATATAGCTTAATTCACTGCGTTGGTGGACCTAATGAGTGAGTCTGACATCATTTTTCAAAAATTCGATACCATGCCATTTTAATATTTTATGTTGACCACTGGTTTAATTCCCCCCACCCCCCCATTTCGCATTTGGCATTGAAGAAAGGCCTGGTCCCTCATGGGTTGTTGTACCGTCAGCGTTATGTAGTTCAAAGTCTTCCCAGGGATATATTTTTTCCATTGACAGAAATCCAATTAGTTTTAGTACACAGTCTGGCTGAATAAAAAGGCTCTTAAAATCTACAATATGTTTCCTTAGCGCTTTAGCAGAGCACAAAGCCAGAGATGGATTTTTTACAGCCTGACCTGATCAGGCTTGGCATGGCAGACGCATACTGTACTCTCCCCCTTTGTTTGACATGTTTAGAAGCAAACTATTTAGACATCCCTCTTCTTCTGATAGCAAAAGCAGTCCCTCGGCGTCCCACGACTTTTTGCGCTTAACGCTCAACTTCCCATTTCCATTCATTTTTCAGCATGTCTTAAACACTAAGCACGTAATCCACAAACGTTGACATAACAGTGCATAAATGACTGAAAATACATGAGATGTATAATTTATAGGTTTGGACACGTTTGGTAAAGTGTATTTGGCGGTGTACTGATGCATGGCTAAGTCGTGCCGTGGCAGTTCATTTCTGAATGAGTTCTAAAATTAAAGCTATGACTTTCATCATAGTTTGCTGTAGGATCAGGGCATGGAGCTAAAGCAGTTCAGCTTAATGCATGTTAGTCTGCAGATCGCTTCCAGCTTACGTCCCTATCATGCAAAGTCATCATGCTGATTAATGATGTAAGCAACTGGGAGGTATGGAACTTATTAGTACTTTTGAAGCAAAGAGGGTCTGCCATTCTTTAACTTCCCCTGGACGGTTCCCAAAGGAGGAGGAAAAAAAAAAGGTTAGCAGTTTGGAAATGGAACAAAGGAGTTTCCCCTCAGTATTGCCCTCTGTATGTGCTTGCTTCATGACACTTTGTCTCCCACAGCCTCTCCTGGAGAGACGGCTGTGAAAAGTGAAGACAGATTCACAGGCTTTATCGTGCCAAGACTTGAGAGGATGATTGTAGCTCCTTCCCCGTGTTTTGAAATTTGGGCGCAATTTTTCTAGCAGGCGATATGATAAATGTTGAGTGCTGTGTGAATTTATCCCACCACCATAAAACACGCTATGAACCCTGTCATTAGGAATTTACTCCTCCAAACTCTCGTCATTATTAGAAAATATTTGCTATAACATTTGGAATATAGATGGTGCACAGAATAATAAGTCAGGCCTCCGTGTTTTGACTGCCTCTAAGCAGTGGTGCGCCACCTGGAGAGTGATGAACTAGACGGTACTGTCCAAATTGCTTGCTTTGCAAACGTGCACCGGCCCAGAGAGGAGTGCATTTTTCCCCCCAGTGCACAAGACCATAGAGGGTTTAAACAGCTGCTGCAGATTTTGAACACAGCTGCAACACATTTCCCCTGCACATTTCAGCGTCACTCACTACGTTTTCACAGCCGCGGCACACAACTGCTATTACTGTCCTTAAAAACGCCATCTACGCATACTGTACCTAAGTGTTCGGAATACTTCTCTAGTTAACTACAGAGTGTGCACAAAGCAGTTGTTAAGCAAAAGTTACTCATTGCTTTATCATGTAAAAATATAGAAGACAAAAAGTAAATAGAGGGCTCAACAGTTAGAATGTAGTTTATTTTTTGTGTTTATTCGGCTCACCTTTTATGTTCCCTGAGGTTTCATTTATTTTACTTATTTATTTATTTTCAGTTTTACTAAGAAATCTGCAGAAATATTTTTCCAGAGCTCCACAATTGGTTGGAAATAGGTTTATTCCATCATCACTGATAAGATATAGGGCACTGTTTCTCCAATAGTGAAAGATTCTGAAGGTTTCAGACGGTTTCTGAGATTAGCCGTTCCAACAAATATACATACAGTACTGTGCAGAAGTCTTAGGCACCTAAGAAAATTTTATATATATTTAAACTAATGCCTTCTCAGTAAGTGTAAGTGTGGTGCTTGTATAAAGTTGTATATAATCACAGTAAATACAAAAGAATAAAAATAAAACAAATAAGAAATATAAGATACTTTTTTTTATAAAGTAGTAGGTGTGAGTGAGTTTGAAGAGCAAGGTTTTGTCCAGATTCTCCTTGATTTGCATGAATTTGTTAAATCAACAGCACACATTATTTAAAATCATTATTTATTAACCGCTAAAACAAGGTACTGGATGATAACCTCAAATAATACGGAGATTTGGAAAACGTTAAACCAACACATTCACACAGAACATCACACTCACTGGAATAATGTTATTTGGTTTTATTCTAATGTTGGGTGTTATTTGTTGTTTGTAGTAGTAGTAAGAAACACTTACTACTGACATAAATAGCTTTTTAAATCTCAATCTCTGGTGCCTAAAACTTTTGCACAGTACTGTACAACTTCCATTTCCACTTTGTAGTAGCACTGCTTGCTGATCTAGTGTTAGTTAGTGTTAGGTCAGTATTTTTTCTGTTTACACATAAGTTTAAGCTTAAAAATATGACGTAAAATCATATATATTTTTTTCTTTTTTAAATAGCAGCACTCAACAATGCCATTTTGGGCTTAAACAACCAGTTCCTATATGTGGTTCTTCAAGGATGTGTCTCAGATATTTTCAGTATGTTTCAGAATGTGCCTTTGCTCTTTGTGGATTTCCAGTGTGTGTTTACAGTGGTGAGCCTTCAACCCCCCGGAACTTTACAGATTTTATTGCTTCTTCTTCTGCAACTCCTCATTTCTCATCAGTTGTCTACAATGTCTTGTAACTAAACAGCTTGTTTTCTCTGTGTCTTGTGAATGACTTGTGTGTATTCTGTAAGTGGGCCTTATTTAACTCTCCAGTCCGTGTCTCATTGTCCAGACATTTGGTGATGTTTAGGGTGCTTTCTCCCCTCGGCACTAACACTGCTTTTGTGCTTGAGAGAGCAGTCTGTTTTTTTATGTCTGGGCCAGAGGGGTCTTCAGAGCTCATCTCGTAACGGAGGGAGAGTGGAAGGCTTCAAAACGCCTGGCACTAGAGGAGGAGCAAGAGGAGGAGGAGGAGGATAGGAGGCACTGGGATATCCTCATGAGCATGCTCTTCACAGACAGTCAGCCTGGGCTGCATTCGTCTGATCTGAGGAGCGTTTGTGTGTCAATAAGATGAAAGGCTTTCAGGTGAAATCCCTTTACTGGCCCCTGCTGTAGGAGGCCTCATTGGCACTAAAGTAAAGGAGGAAATTTCACAGACCAGCTACATGGAGTGTCTGTTCCTGTTTGTGCTGGCTGAACAGAGGAGCGAATATTCATAGTTTGACGTGTAGTGTACACTCATCTGTTGAGACAGAGCTTTCCTTAACGCGGTCCTTAAAGGTTGTATCTAGTTTTTACAGCAGGCTGAGAAAACCAGAAGAAGTTAAAGTATTTAGATTTTTCATTTCAGCTGGAATTTGTAACCCGCCTTTGGATACAAAGACACAAGGCCACTCTCTGAAGGCCAGCGATGCTGATGCCAACATTGTAAAAAGCCTAAGCACTCGTTTTAGACCTCGGGTTTTAGAATTTTACAAAGACGTCTTGTGATGGTTGACTTAAAGTCATTAAAATGTTCCGTAGGCTTTCACAGAGACTGAGACTGCTCATGACGAAGCCACACATCTGCCTCTTGTCCATGGAATATGACTCTCCCCTCCGGTAATAGACTGATCAGTTCTTAGTCTTCTGCAAATAGCTTTAAATATGTGGCTCAAAATGTGGCCCCTGGTAACTGACTCACTTCGTAGCTGAGATTCTCCTTCTCCCTGTAACTCACTTCTCAGAAGTCTGCCTACCAGAAAGTGCATGTCCTATCTGTGGTCTGAGCCCATGAAACGTGTGTGTCTCTCTCTTTGAATAGAGTCACTGTGCTCGGCCCCTGATAAGAGCATGCTGAGGACATTATGAGCTGAAAGCCTGTTACCCATTCAGGGCGGGGGAATTAGGTGTTTTGACCCTGTGTTTGGGTTCAAGCGCAGTGGCAGTCTTCAGAGGGAGCAGAGCTAGCTGCTTAGTGGGCTTGTGTTCTGCACTCTCTCCTCACCCTTAATTTGCTTTTAGCATGGCTGTCAATCAGAGCGAGCGGTACATGTGGTCTTTATTGGCTCGCCTTGTGTGGATCCTACTGGGAGTTTTATTCAGTATGCAAGAAGAAAAGAGCATCACTTTAGGATTTATCGCAAAGGCCCCCCCCTCCTAGAATTATTCCACCGTGTGTTCCAAGTCTAAGTCAGCCATCTTTGTGCAAGACTTCATACCGTATCCACACATGTACCGTCTCTGTCCAACGTGCCAGAGATATAAATAACGCACCGCTGCTCTGTGGAGAGACAGTCACAAGCAGTTGGCTGTGTGTTGTGAGCATGGATCCTTCCATAGCCCGGGCAGGCAGTTTAAATTAATTATTAGTTTTATAGCAGCCCCTCAGGCCGTGCAGAGGCAGCTGAGCCCTAAAGGGGGCTAATCCGGCCCTCCTTTACAGAAAATCAATGCTGGCCTTTGGTGTTGGCATGCCATCCGGGTAGGGGGACACATGTCAGATAACTCCTGATTTTTTCATGAGGTGTGTTTTGAAGTTGTAAAACCAATGGGAGGTAGCTGGAGGTGCTGAAAATGAAAGGAATATCCAGAAGCTATGAAAGGGCGGCCGGATTTCTCGTGAGGGGCCAGACAAGTGTTCACAAAATATGAACTGAGTGGAGAAAATCATGCAAAATGTTGCTGAAATAGATTTTCCATTCACATTAAAAAATGTAGTGCTTCTTGTCTGGACACAAAAGTGGATTTGCAATGAGAAGTAAATGTGTTTTACCCACTCCTTTTACCTATATATGTCTATTTTATTATTGATAATATATAAACATTTATAGTATATTTTTTTGTGTATGTTGAATATAAGAAATGTCCCTTTGTTGATAAAAGCTAATCTTTGTTTAGCAAACAGCTTACTTAATACATATTTTAACTGCACATACATATGCAAAGCTTTATCATTTTGCTATTTTATTATTAACCCGTGTTCATTTATAATTAATACACGTTACAATCTGACACAAAGCCATAGCTGTATAATATCATAGCTGAGCAAATATCAGCGGTAAAAAACATGGATGGCACAAGATCTCTCCAAAGTGAAGCCAGGACAGGTCTAGCGCCTCTACTGGCTTTGTCAGTGTGATGTGTAACTCCGCTTTCCCCCATGTCTTTTTATGGTAAAGCAGCCCATTTTCTAATTTTTCACCTCTAAACTGACTTTTCAGCTCCAGTGTCCAACAGTTAGTTTCTCCCGTGCTAATATTGGTACTTTGTTTTTATTTCAGTCCAGAAATTAATTTTAAATGTGTTCTTCTGCTTTACCCTAATAAGGAAGGTTCTGTAGATGCCATAATGTTAATCTTGCGTTATTTAAGGTGGAGAGAAGAGTTCGGCTGATGCCAGAATTTCACTGCTGTTGAGATTGGAACAAAAAATTGGTAAACACCAGTGACTTCTGCACCTTTTAATGTGGAAAGGAGAGTTCTAACAAGAGCAGAGCAGATGCAGTTTGAGAAAAGGAAAATAATGAGAGGTTAATTGTTTGCAGACTGTAAATATCAATTCAACTCGTGCATCCAACATGGCGCTTTGATATATGCGAAGGGGCAGGTTTACCCAAATGAGGAGGTTCCACCTCTGGTCTCCAGTGCGCTAATGCTGGTTGCAAATTGAACAACAAGGCAGGCAATTTTGGCTTTGTTTCTATAAAATCTACGTGTTACAGAATCAGCAGGTGTTTTTCTGAAAGGATGTACAGCAATTAAGAAGGTTTTACCAAGAAAACAAAATGGACAAAATAAGAAGCTGTTGGCGTTTTCATGACAATGGACTGGCCGCTCAAAGTGGACTCTTTTACTCCTGGCTGTGGGAAGCAGAAAATGCAATAGACTTTTAAGACTGAACACTGGAGGTGTAGGAAAAATAACCCGTGCAGATTTGTTGCAGACACCTGGAAAGAAAGGCAGCTTTAATAAAGGCAAACATACAAAATACTCTAACTTTAAATAATACTATGAACCACTCCCTGTAAAATGCAAAAAAAAAAAAGAACAACTTAAACTTATTGCTCATTTTGACCAGGAACTCTGTAAATATTGAGTGTATTTTGGCTTGTGCTGAAGTCTGTGGAAAGCCAAATGTTTAATTTCTGAGCTGTGGTGGCCATGTATTTGTATGTAGAGAGGACAAAAATTTCTCAGTTTCTGATAAGAATGACAGATGACATTAATGCATATTCCAAACGTGCTGAATCACAAAGCAGCTTTCTCTGACTCCTCTTTGTGGACAGGCTGAGAGGTTAAGATCAAAAGGTGTAGAGCACTAGAGGGCTCAAAGGCTTTTCTTAAGCCTGTCACTCAAATATCCTTTGGCACACACCTGCATAGAGGAACCTTTAGTACACTGCCCATGATTGAGCCCTCTTGTCACTATGATTTGGTACATGGCTCTAAGTGTCGCTTCTTTATACAAAGGCAATGGAGCATATTATGTGTGGCTGATCTTTGACCATATGTACTGTATTCACCAGTGAGCTTTCATTCTGTGTATCATTCCTTCACTTGGAGTGAAAAGTACCCGATTGAGGTGGACAGACACCCACCCCGAGAATTACACAAAGCTGAGCACCTCCCCCTTGGTCTGGGCCTGGTGAATCTTGTAGGCGTGAGGTGTTATTTTTTCTTCATGCTCCTGTGTTGCCATGCTGAAAGCCTTTTGGCTGCAGCTCCTGTGGAGGTGCTGTTATCCTGTGGACGCATGCGGTGGATGTTTCTCTCAGCAGCCCAGCGAGAGGCCTCTCATTATCTCAGGGGAAGCCCTCCAGTACATCTGAGGGGGAGAATCCTTTTAAATCCCCAAAGAGGACGCACCACACAAGCACCCCACCCTTCACCTCTCTCGCTCGAGCTCCCCACTGGTCTTAGCAATCTCGGAAACCTCCAGCATCTGTAATCTTAAGACCACCAATCTCCACACGCCTGCTCTTCCCAGGACATATCTGCTGCTTTGTACATTAATAAGACTGTTGGAAAGATGGTCAGCCAAGAAGTTTGTCGGTGGCAGCTTCTTTTTCTTCTGAACTAAGAAGAAAGCCGGCAGTTGTATTATTGATCGCTCGACTTGAAGAAGAATAGCGGAATAATTCGACAACTGAAGAATAGCAAATAACAAATAGCAATAGAATACAGCAACATTTCAGATTAATCAGTGTCTAAAAAGTGAGCGCATGGTTATCATAAGCCGCCATTGGTAGCTCGTTCTCTATGCACAAGCTAAGGCCTTCTATAGATCTAAACAAAGTTCTTTTGTTTTTGGCTCTGAAGACAAATATCATTGTCTGCCCTTGTTCATTCACATTATTATTCGGTGCTTTCTTCATAATGGAATGCGAGAAATTGATGAATTATTTCCATCACAGTGAATCCATCTTTCAGCCAACACTGTGAATAATAGAGTAATGTGACAAATGCCCAAAAAAACGAAGGGGAAAAACCTCATGAATGGAATTAAGGGAGTGATGCAACCCGACATAGCTCTCCATCTGATTCACTGTGGCCCATAGATCATCTTATATTTAACTGAGTGTGGAGGAGATCTGGATATTAAACAGGACTTTAAGTTTGTTCAGCTGGGTCTCTGTCTCTACATTTGACTCAGGGCAGAAATGAGCTCTTCCCCTCGCACAGTTAAAAAGGCCCAAAGAGGGATGATATCATAATTATTTTAATATGGTCTAAAGCTGTGAGGGTGAATATTTAGTGAACAGAGTCCATTGAGTGAGCGTGACGGCTGTCTCCAGGCTTGAGTCAAGGAGAAAAAAGGGCAACATTGTTCCGCGCAGAGGGGGATAGACAAAAATGACATTTTTTATGACTGTATGTCAAGGACTCGCTCACAAAAAGGATATTTTAACCAGATCTCAATTAACATGAACTGGCCATCTTTTGTTCTGTGATGTAGTATTGATGAGTGGCCTGGAGCTGCTCTCTTGCAGGAGGATGGCAGGCTGGTGGGCATACATTTATCAGGCACATCAGGCCTTCCAAATGTATCTTTATTTTCAGAGGCAGGGGGATTTTGATACTAATATAGATTTATTATGTGCTATATCTGTCGATAGTCATATGACAGAAAGTTGACACGTAAGCTCATCTGACATACGAGTTATGAAACTTCCAAAAAGAATATGTATGTAAATGTATTTTCCCCGCAGCTGCGGATTCCTGTGTTTGCCTAGCGTACCTCTGATTAAGGGTTGCGAGGCAGAATTATTCAGTTTTATGGTGTACTTGCCAGCTTGGCAACAGCGGTAGCATTTAAACGTCCATTTACAACCTTTTAACTGTCGGGATCTGTTGAATTATGGATATTTACTTTCCTCACAGCTCCTAGAACCCCTGAAATGACTTTAATGGCTCAAGTGGTAATATTAATGTTTTCCTATGAAGAACAACATTATTAGCATATCAGTCCAGCGCTTAAGAGTCCCGCCATTGACTTTCCATGAGGAGTGCATGCGTTAGGAGAATCCAATAGTTCATAATTCTCCACTTTATTCACTGTCATCTTCTAATGCGCCAGGCGATGAATTCAGGAGAGATTTTGCATCTCGGTAAATTCGATGCTATCAGCTTGTCAGCGAAAGTGTTGACTTTAACACCTTTTCGACAGTATATTCCTGTAAGTCCGGAGCGGGCGGTGCTGTTGACTGCAAAGTCATTTCGGCAAGGGAGAGGGAGACTTGTTTGAGATGTGCATTTTAATCCTGGCCTGTTTAATGTTTGCCCCCTGACAATCTGAGCCAGACATCATTTTAATGGCATGTACAGTGATAAAGCCAATAAAACGTCAAGATGATTGATAATATGAGCATTATGGCAATATGACTTTCCTGTCCTCCTCTCTGCTGTAGATGATGGTTTCCAAATTGAATTCTGCTCCCAATCGCATGTGTGTGTGTGTGTGTGAGAGAGAGTTTATGTGTGTGTCCAGAGTTTGTTGTATATGCGTATGAACAGCGAGTGTTTAGATTTCTTTGCATGCAGCTGTACGTTCCTGTTGATTTGGAATATGTGACTGGCACTTCTCCACTTGGGCCATGCGATTTAAAAAGAATGTTGTTATTGTGACTTAGTCAATGCTTCTTTGTAATGAAAGAGCTGAAGTTAATCATGGAAAGTATTATACATTACTGTAATAAATGAGATGGCATATGGCTCTTAAAAATGACTGCAGAGATGAATGTATTGGAGCTATTAGATAATGATGGGTCTATTTAATATTTGCCTAAAGTGGTGAAACTGATACATGGAAAAAAAATCATCCTAACTCTTTCTCTCTCTCTCTCTCTCTCTCTCTCTCTCTCTCTTTCTCTCTCACTCTCTTTGTGTGTGTATAAGCTCTCAGGGCTTGTCTGCTGAGTGTGATGTCATGGGATTAGTGAATGTGAGTGTGTTGGATGTGTATAAAAGCAGAGTAAATCGCTCATTGGTAATAAACAGTGTTAAAGCTTACCTCTGGGGTGACAAAGATCTGAGGCTTTCCACCCAGCCACGGCCAGCGCACGCCGGTGTGTTTCATATCAAATGAGGCTTATTTAAAGAAAACCTTGAATGGATTGAGAGCCTGTAGAGAGCTGAAATATCATTCATTTCTCTTTAACGTTTCTGCACTTGTCCAAACAGTGGAGCCGGTCCTGGCTATGAGGACGGAGGGAGCCATCTTTCATTCTCCACTCTACAGCTGGACCAGAATGGCCTAGAATGGTCTGAACACGGAGTCCTCTTCCCTTCTCTCCTGGACGTCTCTCGTAACACAGTAAAACAGAAATGGAGGAATTAAATCCAGTGATTCGTAGTGCATAAATGACCTTTCAGAACTGAATGTGGATCAGACAGAGTCATGGGTGATTTGATGTTCCACAACTGTGTTAATAAGTGGTTTTATGTTCTTACACTAAAAACGTGTGTGTACTAACGGATTTCATTTTCACAGCTGATCCATTTTATAGACGTTCTTAAAAAGTAGAACACCCTTTGGGTCTTTAAAGAACCTTTGCTATACAGTGTTTAACAAAGGCTAATAAATGAGATATGTGAAAATATAAATGTATTAAGGTATGGTTATATTTACGATGATAATATTTAACCCTTTACAGGGCCTGTGTCATGGAAAAACACATTCTCCTCAGGATAAAAATACACAGTATCATCTGTGGGAAGAAAAACACTAATATATGCAAACAAAGTTCCATTGTGAATTCATTGATTTTCCCAGAATAATTACATCCCAAGCCATATTATTCAGTTAATATGTGAAGTACATTGCAATTAGTGTATACATTTACAGAAGCTTGTGATAAATATAACCAGAACAAAAATAAAAGAGATACTCATAATGTAACAACTCTGAAAAAATTACACATTTCTGTTAATCTGTGCCAAGTAATTGTAGAAACCTTATTATAAAAATTTGTGATTATGTGTAAAATGTCATATGTCACAATTCCAATTTTAAAAAATAAATAAATAAATCAGAGAGGGAAATCAATTACAAAGTTTGAAGCAACCTTTCTTGTTTTGGTTTGGTGAAACTTGATTAATCACTAAACCAATCACTAAACCATTAAGACCAGTTTAGCCTTAGATTTGCCTTAAGGCCTGGTCAGACTGTGTTTTTGCATTTCATGTCGCCTCGCATAATGTGCGTGGCTAAGGTTGGGGACGGAATCAGCGGTGTAAACAGTCCTCCATCTTGGTTCGGCAGCATCACAGAGGAACAGAGCTAGCATAGCAGCAAGAGTTCTAAATATTGGCATATATCATTGTGTATAGAGTTAAAAGTCTATTATAAAACTGCTGACACTTCTCTGTGTGTACGTATAGATGTGTATTTTGGACAAAAGCTACTGAATTTGAATCTTGCTTTGAGTTGGAGTAGCTTGCTAACAAACCAGCTAAAGTGCTATCACAATTACTAAAAACACCTGAAGAAAAGGTAATTACCATATAATCCCACCTCCCGACTGACTGCGTACCAAGCTCTCATTTGTGTTGTAATATGTAACCCACATGAAATTTAGTTGTATAGTTTTAAAGTTGCAACAATCAGTGCTTCCTTCACGTTGCCTCAGACAGGTGCGTCATAGGTCACACAGCCAGAGCAGCAGTCCTCCTGGTTGGGTATACGATTTTGCAGGCCAAAGTTTACCACAGTTGAACTCAATGTGAAATTCATAGGTGAATTCTTTTTCTCCCAGAAGTCGCCTACGTGAAATTTTGATGCTGAATATTTGCTGACAAAAACACAGTGTGACTGGGCCTTTAAGCAGACGTTTTACAACAGTTTCAATATAACACACTATTTATTAACCGTCCAAACATATCATGACTACTTGCTAACAGAGTATGAACAAACATTTTTATGTTTTGTTTTATGTTAGATTTTATTGTGTGCGTGTGTGTGTTAGTTGTATAAATTCTCAGTCTGCCTATTCTGACCTGTGTCCTCAGAAACACCCTGCTATCCGTCTCAAACCTCTCTGCTGGCTCGTCTGGAGAAAGGCTTTTTGCGTTTTATGTAAATAGTGATTGATGGTGCATCTTAGCTAGCGTGCAGCTTTTGACAAAAAGTATTGATGGGTGCTCTCAGTAAGTGTTAGTCGAGGTGACAGAGCAATCCATTTTAAGATGAATTACAGCACAAACTACCTCCATGGCAAAGTCATGGATTCTGTTTCATCTGCTGTTTAAGGGCTGACTGAATTCAGGAATGCTTGACTGTGAGAGCGCTGTCATTTCAACGCCCCTTTAAGCTCAGTTCTGTACCACCATGTTTCTGAATTGGGTTACAGAACTGCAGCACCCTGCATTTTAAACTGGAGCTACTTTTAACTCCAGACGTCTGTGTGTGCAGCTCTGTGCTAATGCAGGACCTTGAGAAACCAGAAGTAATGTATATTTCTCCTTCATTTGTAGACTGTGATATAACATTAAACTATCATTAAATATTTTAAACATTATATATACTTCATATCTGTGGAATGTTAACTTTACTGGAGAAAGAAAAAATATATTTAATTTTAATGTAAATTATATTTAATGTAATATAAGCTGTAATATAATGTAATGTAAGCTTGAAGAGGTTTTATTCCAAGTACATTTGGAACTTAACTTTCAATTGAAGCCAGTGTATAAAGATTCTATTCCAAGTAATGTCCAAGGAATTTCTGTTGGTCCATTCATTATGAAAGTTTCACACAATGTGAATGACTTCTGCTGTGTTCAAATGATGCAATAGACTAAAAATCAACAAAAATGATTATACACATACACATACACACACACAACACACACACACATGTATATTCATGTAAAAAATATTATAGGAAATCAGTTTACAGTTAATTAAAATACTTAAAGAATCTCACTTTTCATCCCATATACTGAACACTGCTGACTATACAAAGAGTTCACTGTATAGCATAATTTAGAGTTAGAATGCAACAATGAGTATGAATTGACCTGTATTTATATTTTGGTTCTTGTGTACATAAGAAAACATTTTTAGTTTTGCTGTCTAAAAAAAAAAAAAAATATGAACTCCATTGTGGGCGGCACGGTGGCGCAGCAGGTGGTGTTGCAGTCGCACAGCTCCAGGGGCCTGGAGGTTGTGGGTTCGATTCCCGCTCCGGGTGACTGTCTGTGAGGAGTTGGTGTGTTCTCCCCGTGTCCGCGTGGGTTTCCTCCGGGTGCTCCGGTTTCCTCCCACAGTCCAAAAACACGCGTTGGTAGGTGGATTGGCGACTCAAAAGTGTCTGTGAGTGAATGTGTGTGTGTTGCCCTGTGAAGGACTGGCGCCCCCTCCAGGGTGTATTCCTGCCTTGCGCCCAATGATTCCAGGTAGGCTCTGGACCCACCGCAAACCTGAACTGGATTAGCGCTTACAGATAATGAATGAATGAATGAACTCCATTGTAGCCATGTTGCTCTGGTTCCATCAAAAATATTGCAAAAAAAAAAAAAAACCCACACAGCCCTCTCTCTGTTACTAAATCAGACAAATACAAGCAAAGTTTTGTTTGGGAAACATGTTTAAACCCAAAGTCTAAATTGGGTTCTTGGAATGAATTATAATGATCCCCAGCAATTTAACCATATGAAATTGGAAAATATTAATCTTGAAGACTTGTGTGGCTTTGCCTTTGCTGCACTGTAAAGCAGCTCAATGTTGTTGTTTGTCTGAAGCAAGTAGTTGTTTTTATTTTTTTTAGTTAATTGCTCTGGGTGAAGGGTCTACCTATCTCCCTTTCTTTTAGTGATAAATTAAAATGGTCCACATCTAATCATAATATACCTATTTCACCATTAAAGCTCATTTGCTCAGTACATGCTTCCTGCTCCGTGCCTGCATGGTTTGTTTAAGTTGGATAATGTGGTTGATCTACATAACAGTTAAGAGTTCCAGCCCAGACTGAGGCCTGATGATGGATGGATGGCCACACTTCCCTAACCATGCACACAGAGGAAACGCAATTTCAGTAATGGCCACAATCAAGGAGAACCGCTCTCACTTCAGTCTTTTGTTGACAAATGCAACACAACGCAGCTACAAGCACGAGGCAGGATGATAAAGTTTTGTATATGTTAAAAGAGGAGAAAAAAGGACTGGAGCTGTGAATTGGATCTAGTGCAGACACAAGGTTGACAGAAGAAGATTTTAACAGATGCTTCAAGGGGACCTCGGCCCATGAAATCATCCTGTCCTGGACCCAGAGCCCCACCCTCTAACTGCTGTATAAATAGATTCTCATGACAGGGCAATTCATCTCCAGCCATGAAAACATCAACTTTAAAAGACAGCTTGTAGAGACCCGGTGCTTGTTAGGGCCAGATCAGCAGTGCAGATGCCTGGGATGTAAACTCATGAAGAGAAGATTAATTTATCTGTCATCCCTGACTTTGACAGTTGCTGTAAATCTGATTCAGGCCTGAGGGGGGTGAAGGGGAGAATGAGAGGGGTGTATGTGTTGGGTGGGGGTGGAGGTGGAGGGTGTCAAACAAAAAAAAATGGGGCAAAAGAGAAGGCAGGCCACAGTGGATGGTAAAACGTTTCAAAGGGGCTGCACTGAAATATCCTTCCCTTACTCACCCACTCACTCCTTCAGTCCACCTGGGATATGCTGAGCGTTCTTGTCGGATGATGTGCTTGGAACTCGTTGTTAAAAGAGAACATTTGGCAATGATTTCAAGCCCTCCCTTCCACCCCTATTTTTTCACTCTTGTTATTTTCAAGATGGTGGTCACGTAAGGCGCCCTGGAAAATGAATAGTGGGAGTGTCAGAAGAGCCATTTGCCGCTTGATTGATGGGAGCAGGCGAGCTGTGGTGGCCCTGTTCTGTGATCTGCTGCATATGAACCATGCCTGGCATTCCCCTGGAAACAGCACAAGTTTTTCAACACTTAATGCCACCACGTTGTATTAAAGCGGCGTATATCACAGCGGATCTCCAACACACTCGCGGAAATGTTCCTAATTATACCAGAGAAAGAGAAGGAGAAGAGTTTGGCAGACGGCTGCTTTATCTTACTTCATCTGTGTCTGAAGTTTTGAGCTCTGTGGTCAAATTCCAGTTCTCTCTGATTGACCTGTTTTTAGTGAGTGAAATATGCTTTTACACTTTTACAAGTTTGCATGGTTGAAATTTCAAGCAATGCTGATCCCACTTCCTTTTCCCAAATTGTCTGTTGCCAATGAAAGACCTTCATTTTATCTTCCAATATACAGATGTGGAAGTAGTCACAATCATGTCTACAGCCCCATGCTGTCAATAAAAAACCCCCACTGGATAACAATTTCACATATGTACTCTGATGTCTGTCTGTCTCCAAGTGGCCGCTGTCTGTTATACTCCATTTCCACCAGCGTTTCTTTCAAACAAGCCCTTATTATGGAGTCAAGCATAGGAAATGTTAGAAGTCCTTCCAGTGGGCCTTTCTTGGAACATTGTTTTGATCTTTGCAAGCACTGTTAAAACAATAATGGGAAACCATTACGTTTTAGTTGGACTTATCAACGCCATTTACTTAGCACGATCAAAATCTGCCACCGCGAGGTGACAAATGTAAGCCATGGGTTGCCTTTTGATGAAAATTTGCATGCAAATGGATTTTGCCTTGATATGTCAGTCCTTGTCCTGGAGCAAGGAAAGGCCTTAAGCCTTCAGAGAGAGTGATGGGGGATGGGACGGGTGTGTAAAGAGGGTGGGGGATATTGTTAATTAGCATGTGGAGGGAAAGTGCTTCTGACAAGTGGTAACCAGGCCCTGATAAATATGGTGACTAAACATTTCCCCATCCCTTTTGTGTGTCAGATCCCCCAGCTGGGGAGTTTAAACTCCTTTCACCTGAGAGGAAATCAAAGATAATCCAGAGTTTGATGTCGAGAGAAACTTTTCAGTTTCTGGAAAAAGGGGTCACCGAATGTATAGGGCAATGGGTTTAAGCTGTAAACCCTGCACAAAGGCTTCTGACAGCCTGCGTTTCCCTGCTCTTCTCAGAAGAGTCTTTGCGAAGTTCTAAGCACCTTCTCTGTGCATGACTAAACCTATTGAGGCCTGGAGAGATAAAGGAACCCAAGGCTTAAAATCAAACTTTAATTTTCTATTAAAAAACAAAATCCCAAGAATCAATTTGTGCTGGGAGTGGAGGTACAAGCAAGCAGAGGCAGAAGTTCTCAGTACAGGTGGAAGGAGAGAGGGAATTGAATTTGATTGATTTTATTGCATGGTTTGCGCTTTATAAATGCTAATGTTGCCATGGAGAAGCTGAAAAGAGAGATTATTCAATGTTTACCCCCTAGAAATGGCAGCCTATTCAACTCTAAACAATCATCCCGTCAGCGCTGTAGATTTATTCTTAAGGGTTTTGCTCTGTAGTCAATCATTAGCAAACTTCAGCAGAGGGATTGCCAAACTTTTGACTGGGAAAGTGAAATACAGTGAGCGGCCTGAATTGAGATGCTGCTTTTAGGGGTACGCTGCTGATGCTTTGCACCCATTGTTTATGCTCTTTGTCTTTTTGTCCTGTTAACTTTAGAACTGTTATGATCTCTCACTGTCTATTTGGCTACACTATCAACAGAATCCAGGCCAGCCTCACCAGTCTCCACTGACTCCTTCTAAAGAATCAATATTCCAGAAAAGCATAGAATACACATAGAGAAAGAGCTTTATTACAACATGTATATACTAAGGTTAAACAGCCCAGTGGAGAAAAGAGTAAGGGTATGGGAGATCATACAAGCTGTATTTTTTCCCGTCTTACTCTTGAGACCTTTTGGTAACATTTGGATATACCCTTGACAATCTATTAAAGCATTGGCATGCATCTACTACAATAAGTAACTATAACTTAAGAGGAAAAAAAATCATATAGTTCAGCCATTATAGCATGCAGGGTCACTTTTGGAGTATGTGAGCCTTCAAGGCACGTCCTCCTCTCCAGGGCCTGAATAATGACCTTTTCCTCCTTTCCCCTCTGACTGATTCATGCAACTTCAGTATTGCTTTACTGCACATTTGCTTACCATAAGAATGTAATTTTCAGCTATAAGGTCCCAGGACTTGGCAGGAGATCGAGGGAGGAGGAGGGGGGATGCTAAATTTCTTGCCAAAGCAACAGCCCTGGATGATCTAGAGGTCTGCCCCGGGGGATGGGTTATCCACATCAGGCCAAAGTGCTGTCACGCTGTGGAAAAATGATTAATTTCCCCTTGCTCCCTTTTATCCCTGAAGGATGCGGGGTTGCATAGCAGCACTTGCTCAGATAAACGCTGCACCCATGCATATGCAGATCTCCATCAGAGCCATTAGATTGTCTCTGATCAATAATTGACTGCATGATTATAGTTTGGCCCTCTGCTGTGCCCTCGTGCCTGCGCATATCCACCAGTCGCATGGTTTGTTTCACAGGGACAGGTCTGTCCTGCGGAAGGCTCGGGTACCTTCCACCTCGGCACCTGTAGGACGGAAGAAATGGGAAAATCTTTGATGACTTTGTGAGGAATTTTGCTATAACTGAAAAACAGGGAAGACCATTTTAGCCGAATCAAATGTTTCTCCACTGAGATGTTTCTACATCTGTCTAAGATGGGAAGGGGTGCATTTAGAAGGGAAACTGAACAGGATATATTATGATGAAAACACTTTTTGAGTGCATCAGCTGATTAATCAGCCCACAAACTGAAATAAAACAACCCAGTCAGTGTTTGTGGTCTGCCTAAGTCAGTAAACATATGATAAAACAAGTGGTTCTGATTTGCACTGTTTATTAGATAGAATGCAGAGACATTAGTGTTGTTCCGCCTCCTTGGTCGAATCTGTCCAATCACAGCACTGAACCCGCTTTTATGTGAAAGTGCAAATACGAGGTTACATAGGAAAAAAAAAAAAAAAACTAAATAAAACACAGTAAGCTCCTCAGTCCTGGGCTCTCGTGCTGAATTGAGCAGTGACTCATTCTCATTTAAAGAAACAGGGGCTATTATGTTTGATTCTTGTGGTATTGTGGCCAAAGCATGTTTTATTAAGAAGCCAGGACTGTCTAAGCTTGTGGAAAAGTGGACATAATATGTCCCCTTTAATTATAGCTCTTTAATCTACGAATGTTAAAATGATTCACAAACTATCTGGTTAATTATCAGCAGATTTTAGACCAGGGTTAGGGCTGTTTTAAGAAGAATTAGAATTAGAATCACTTTATTGGCCACTGTGATTGCACACAGAGGAATTTGTTCCCCGCATTTAACCCAATCCGTGCAGTAAAACACACATTTACACACACACTAGTGAACACTTAGGGGACAGGTGCCTTGTTCAAGGGCACTTCAGTCATGACCAATCACCAGGCCACGGCTGCCCACCTATATCTGAATGAATGCATGACACTGCTCATTTGTATATCACAAATTTTGAAAAGTGAAGTCTGGTAAGGAACAAATGGGTTGCTTTTCATGTTGTTAAACCTTAACTGTACATAATAAGTGCACTACCAGAACACAGAGACAGTGCAGGAAAGGCACAGGTTGCATAGAGCTCAGTATAAACACACAGGTCAAACTTCTCTCCCCTCATTTATCCATTACATCTCCCATCACACAAGAGAGGAGCTTTTAGTGAAAAGAAAGGGCAGCGAGAGAACGACAGAGAGCAAGAATAAATGGCAAGTGTGCGATTCTATAATAACACGGTTAATGACATAAACTATTCACATGTCTCAGAGGCCGGCACAAAAGGGGCCTCTGCCGTACTGTTACAAAACAGAAGACAGTACCAGTTTGACAGCTCCAAGTGTCTGAGGCCAAGGAAATAATTGATAGCAGGCTGCCTGCATCCAAGGTCCTTTAGCAGTAATTGCAAGCAGAATGCGACTCTCTGATCTCACCAGTGGTATTCGCCATGCCAAAACAGCCCAGCTTTGACAGATTGCCTTCCTGCAGTAATAACTTAGGCATGTTCTCCGCTTTCTCACACAAGGCCACGCAGCCTTCCTACCACAGAACCCAGCTGAATGATTATTTTATGCCGAGTTTTTATTTCGCCTCTGCTCCCATTTTTGACAGGCCACTCTCAAAATAATGGTTTTATTTTATAACTGCCAGAAATACTCAAGACATACTTTTTTCCTCCCCCTCTTGATTTTTATGGCAAAAAAAAATAAGTAGTTGTGAATAAAGAGAGCTTGTATGAGTGCTTGGGTGCAGTTATGAATGTGCGGTCGCATTTCAGGTTCGGAAATACCTTATATACCGTATTTTTCTTCAGAACTTTTGTTTTGAAACTTATTTTTCCTGTAAGAATGTAATTTGCGTTAAGACCACCGTTTCAATGAAGTGTTTGCAGCCTGCTTCCATTCATCCTGTGTACTGTAGGGCATGGCCCGGTGCTGGCAGACTTGTTGGGGTTAGAGAATGGCCGTGGCTGTTGAATGAGAGTGTGAAGCTGTGCAGCTCTCAGAGCTGCCGCCTTCTTCCTCCCACCCTGCCCCTCCTCGCTTCTCCACGTCTGCCACAGACAGCACTCTGGGATTTATTGTCAGCCAGAGTTTCCTTGATGGGGTGTAATAATACTGAGCCTCCTTTTCCCTCGCCAAGGTGATAGAATCTCCCCTCACAGACCCGAGAGGACCCCTGTGTGCTCCCTCTGCAGTAGCCTGTGTTCTCTGGCTGGGTTAGAAGAAGCCTGCCAGCTCCACCCTATGGCTGTCCAAACAAGGTTTCACTACGGGCGTCGACATCAAAAAGATGTGCGCAAAGCCTGCTGGAACACCGAACTGCGGGATGTTGGTTTCATTTATTTATCCCCCCACCCCCCAAATCCATAAATAAAAAAGTCCACTTGGCGGTAGCTGCTGTTTTTTTTTCTTTTTTTTTTCTTTACCTTCATGGCTATTTCCTCTCACTCATTACCTCTGATAATTTATGGACATGTCACAGATTAAATGTGCCGCTTCAACCCAACAGACAGCCTTTGTGAACAGCGCTGAGAATGCAAGCAAATTGTTTTCAGATGAAACTACAGCAATGTACAATATATTATGAGAGGGAAAAAAAAGCTGCCAACAAATGTAATTGCTCGTTTGAATAAAGTTTTAAGATAGCAAACCGGCTACACAGGGAATTCCACTTTGGTTTAGTGTAAGAGCCTTATATTAAATCATGTATAAAGTGTTAAAGGCCTCTAAATGCCTCAGAGCTAGAGCTTTCAGCTGCTGAACTGCAGAGGCAGTGGAGAAATGTATTAATAGAATCCCTTGGCACAAACACACAATTGATAAAAGATCCTTTCAATCTGCTTTACAGTGTAGGATGTGGACAGACCCGTCAAAAGAGGATAAAGGGGATAAAACCACTGCCAGCCTCCAAAGAGTGCCATACGCGATGCTTCGCTGCTTTGAATCGACTAAACATCCAAATTTTAAAAGTGGACGCAATGTGAAAATGTAAATAAACTTTATTGGGGCTGTGGGTCAGGCCCAGTTGGATTTATGGCTTTGGCATTCACCCTAAGGCCATCAGTCATCCCTCCCCCTGCTAACTCCAGCCAAGCCCCCTGATCACAAGACCTCCAGCTGAACTACAGCTGACCTGCTGGATCTCTGACCAGCTGGGCCTCAGATGCCTTAATGAGAACCATTCAGTCTCCTTAATAATTGTGTGACTATCCAATGGGCGCTCTCTCTCTCTCTCTCTCTCTCTCTCTCTCTCTCTCTCTCTCTCTCTCTCTCTCTCTCTTACACACACTTTTTGGAGATCTTCTGTAAATTAAAGTGGGTGTTTTAATTCTGACGAGCCTGTATTTGACTTTGGAACTGGAGCTCAGTCTAAACAGCTTTTTTATCCCATTTTCAGACTTAGGCAGGCCACAAAAGCCTGAGTTGTCTTGTTTCACAGTTTGTGTGGTGGTAGGAACTGCAGTTATCAACATGTACAGTTTTTTATATAATATGTCCCTATTAAGAATAAAAAAAAAAAGAAAATGATAAAAAAGAAAATAAATATATATAGGCATCACAGTGGTGCAGCAGGTAGTGTTGCAGTCACACAGCTCCAGGGACCTGGAGTTTGTGGGTTTGAGTCCCACTCCGGGTGACTGTGAGGAGTTGTGTGTTCTCCCCGTGTCCGCATGGGTTTCCTCCAGGTGCTCCGATTTCCTCCCACAGTCCAAAAACACACATTGGTAGGTGGATTGGCGACTCAAAAGTGTTTCTCAAGTATTTTCTTCTAGTGTAGAAACTTTTCTGCGGCATTGTCTCATATTGGCTGAAATGAAACGATGGGGCAATTTCAGGCACCTGCTTTCTTTCTATGAAGTAATTCAGAATAGTTTATTGATGTTTCTGTTTGCTTGTGTTTTAATTAACATCTGTAACAGAGCTCTTTTAGGGGCCTTTGTGTTATGGATCTTTGCATGTTCTGTCTTTTGTTGAATACCTACGCATGGTTTTCTGTTCTTTTTCCAGTGTTTCAGCCGTGAAAGTGATGAATGTATAGAATTAAACAGAAAGCCGTGCATGTATATTCCTGTAGGGTGAAAATGTGCTTAATGTTGCATAAATATAATGGAGTTGGCAACCTTTCAACTCTTCCTTCTGGGGTGTATCATTGCGCCATATAAAATAATGTGGAGTGCTGCGAAGGCTAAATCAAAGCTTAATAAGGGGTATGGGCCTCTTTAAGCAAAGTGACATTTTACTTAATTGTACTCTATAAAAGTTGCAATAACATCATTCCAATAAGTTGTTTGCTTGCCTGCCATCTTGATAAATTACCAACTGGCTGAGACAACAGCTGAAAATATTTCACCATGAATTGAAAAAGATTTGCCAATATTTAAGACCCTCTGTGTGTTTGTGGCTGAATATGCAATATGCTAAGCACTGAACATTTTTTTTTATTTATCTTCAGTTAACCTTTATTTTTTTGTGAATTTGACTGTGAATGGCATAGTGCACAGACCTAGTCTACAGTCTAGCAGCACTTGTCAGAAGGTGCAATGAGCATGCACTGCTGGGACATATTGGCTCTGGCATCATCCAGTTGTAAGCTCTAAAGCAAAAGTGGCCAGAAAGTGTCAGTAACTCTGTCGGTCCACTTCTGCCGATAAGAGTTCACGCACTTGTCTTGGCACTGGAATAGGAGGGGACACCTGCCTGAACTCCTCTCCATCTCCGCCGGGGTTCTTTGATCTGCATGACACTTTGACTACATTAGTGGGAGTGTCACACTTAATCCCTTTGCTTTGCTCCCTCCTTTTTTGGCCTAGCCAGGGGCCGGTCCAGGGAGCGTTCAGTCAGCTAAATCTTAATCAAACAACCACACCGTGACTACAGAGAGACTTATGTGGGATAAGGAAAAGGCTGCTGTTCAGACAGGTGGGCATTCACACATATGTGATGTTTGCAGGTGGCATCTGGTAAAAACGTGGGATTTTGAAAAGCTAAAGTGTGATTACCTTCATAAAACAGCTTTCCTAAATGGCTGATGGAGTCTGAGATTCCTGCAGATGGATTTGTTGCTTAGAACAGTGTCAGGATTAAGCCTGTGGCTTTCGTCTGAAGGTGTGAAACACTGTGTGTGTTGATTGATTTCTGTTTATTTTTCCATTTATTATGAGCAGGATCAGTAAGTTCATGTGCTGTTAACAGCCCCACACATCTTGTTTTGACTGTACCTCCGCATAAACACACATAAACACACACACATATCCACATGCCCATCTGCTGCTTAACTAGATTCCTGGATAATAAATAGCTGTTTTTTCCCCCAAGATCTCCATTTATGATATGAGAAGGTTAATGTAGCACGAGTTAATGCTTGGAGGTGTTCTCTGAGTGTTTATCAGAGTTTAAAGGTGAAAGGTCATGCAAGGCCGGCCTTCATATTTCTGCTGGAGCTAGTTGATGAGGTGAGCCAAGGTTTTGGTGAAGGCAGATGACTTGCATGCACTAACATGTTTATCTCAGACCTTGCCTGCCATTGTTCTTCCGAAAGTTCTCATGTGTTATTTGAGGGCCTCAAATAACCACAAACAAAGAAAGGGGCTTTTGTGCTTGACTCTGAGTACGTCAGGGTTGTGTTCCCACTCCACAAATAACTGGTTAGTGATCACCTTCCTCCCTGATGACTTTATCTGGGTTGAACACCACCTCATTTGTATTACACTCTTAAATAGTTTACCCATATTTTAGACTCTACTCATACGTACATAATCTCTTAATAACCCTGACCCAGAAATTGCACTGTTTTTTTCTAACTCATGTCATTTTAAAATCTTGACACCTCTGTATGTGAACACATAACCAACGCCCAGGATCACTGAGCTTGACACTGCAAATGTTTCTCTTTCTTCCCCCCTTTATTTTAGCACTTCAATTCTATTGCTGGAAAAATCTAACTGCTGTGGTAAATGTATGAGACCTGCCCTTTACTTAGAAGTTTTATCATATTATTTCATTTTTAAGCTCTTGTCTCTATTTAGTATTTTTGTTCATTTCTTTTTTTTCTTTTTTTTTTTTACACTGTTTTGTGTCATTGGCTTCAAACTAAGTTCAAATTTTGGAACTTCAAATACATTATAAATAAATCTTGTTGAAGTTAACATGTCAATAAGGTAATAACACAATGTTTTAATGACATGACTTTTTTGAATGCTGTTAATGCATTTTTATAGATTGTCACTGTGAATCCACATTCCCCAGGGGGAACAGGATGTCCTCAGTAAAATGTGTAACGAGGGGCGAGCAAGGGCCAAAGTGAATGTAAACCTACACTACATTTTTAAACTGGGCCATGCTATGTCCGAATAAAATGAAAATGTTGTGAGATGAGTGACAGAGAGCATGTGGCGATAGGGCTTCAACTATTGATTATTTTGGTAGTAGACTAACTTATTTTCTTTAATTTGTCATTAAATATATATTTAAGGTGAAATGGGAACGAAAGTTACTGCACCGTTTAAAGTGAAATCAGGCAGTGAGTTGGAATTATGGCTAGAATGTGTTTTTTTTTTTTTTTACATAAGACATCTTGTTTGTCTTTAAAAATTAAAACACTAAACCAGCACATTTTCAAAGCATTCTGGAGTTACAGCCTTTTGTAAAGGTAGACACCTTAAATAGTCTGTCACAAAGCTTAGCTACATATTTTGTAGTCTATTTTTTCTGTGGTAAAACATGTAAACAAAAATCTGATCCCGCCTCCTTCGTGTAATAGGATCCCCAGAGTGCTACTCAAAACCCCCAGCGCTCATTGGTCCAAAGCAACCGCAAAACCTAGGGTTAACCTTAAGCTTTGAATTCACAAAGGTTTTACGTTAACCTTTTAATACCTGTGTGCTAGGTGCTCCAGAAATTTGCATTATCTTTGTGCAGGAAAAAAAGTCATGTTTACTGTAGCGTAGTGAGCGAGTGAATAAGGAACTGTTCAGAGGTTTTTAGAGCTTTTCGTCGGTGCAGTACCTCTTCTCAGACTGGAAGTTGTTTTAAAGACAGAATCTGAAGTGATCTTATGTTTAGAGTTGTTTAAAAGGCTGAGTTTTAAAGGACGTTGTGCTCCAAGTGTAAAAAAATAAAACATTCAGGACATAGCAGTGTGTCTTCACAGAGAACGTGAGAGAGTGCGGAGGGCTGAAAATCGGTTTGTTGGTAGTTGAATTAGATCTGAAATATAAGAGTTGGGGTTGTGGACTGTGTGATATAAGAAGATTTGACGTTATCAGGCAATTCATTTGGATTAGTGGGCGGCTAAATGCATTTAACTGTTCTCATTTCTGCTCATTTAATTTCATATCTGAGTGGTTAGTGTTACATTCATGTTACATTGAGCTAACTGAAGAAAATAACATGGGTAGTATATCTAAATGTACTTGTAGTATAACTGTAGGTAGGAGTAAACGGTTTTATATTTTTCAGTGTGTTATAAAAGTGTCAGAAAGTAACTTGTAATTTATTAAGTAATTTGTGTTCTCTATAGAACTTTTCTGTAAACTGCTAAGGCTAATAGTTCAGGTATGTGCTCTGATAGTTTTATCGACTTAACTAAATACTAAATATACTGATTTGGAACATCTTTGTTTTAGGGTCAAATATGAGCAAATAAGTCACACAGCTCCAGGGACCTGGAGCAAATAAATTTTGTGTGTGTGTGTGTGTGTGTGTGTGTGTAGGGTATAGACTACAGTCTGTTATTGGAGAATTACAAAGTGCCCCTGTATGGTCAGTGCGGCTGATAAAATGGGCAATGGCTGTAGATACAAGGTAGGTCTTTCTAATACAGTGATTGTTCAGTGTATATGCAATGGTACACGTGGGATCAGACACAGCAGTCCTGCTGGAGTTTTAAAACATTGTGCCCACGCATTGCACAAATCTGTTAGTATGTGTTGCACAGTATGTGTTGGTCGCCCTCTAGTTCTTTGTCAGTGGTCACAGGACACAGTTGGTGGGATATTTTTTTGTTGTTGGTGGACTATTCTCAGTCCAGTGGTGACATTGAAGTGTTTAAAAACTCCAGCAGTGCTGTGTGACCTATTCTTTTACTAAAAATTAATTTTTCACTTTGTCCGGTAACATTCTTTACATATCAAATAACGACAACAACAGCACTGAGAATCTGTGGCATTAACAGTTTAGGGTAGATGGATAGCAGCAGAAATAGCCATGCTTTTGTAAGTTGTAAAGTTGGTAATGCAAAATATGTTCAAGTCTTTTTAAGAACCACTGATTATAGGTTTCTCTATGGAACCAAATATGGTTCTTTTATTGCATCAATCAAATCCTTATGGTATATTTATTTATAAAAGTGTAAAATAAGAGAAATTTGCAACTAAACTAAAGTTTGAAAAGGGATATTATGTACACTCACATAAAATTGGCATGTTAAATACCAGCTGAAAATGTTGTGTATAAAGTTAATTAAAACATGAGGTACATGTATTAACTATTGCTTTTAACTTTCTACGAAGTAAACTTAGAGTACATGACTGCAGCAGCCATTTTCTAATTAATATCAGCCATTTTTGTCCACCATCTGCTATTGACAGAAAGCTGATGACTGAACACAAATGAGCCATCAACTGCTAAAATGCCAGCAACAACTCACCTGGAATTATTAACCAGTTTTCTGTTTGTCATTCCCTATTGATTTTTCTACCTCGTAGTTTATTTCTGGCAGTAAAAATACTCCCTCAGAGGGGATTTACAGCTATGGAAGGCCTTGCCTGCTAGGGCTGCCATTATGAACAGATGAAAGCTGGAGGGGAGCTGAAACCCTGGTGCAGTGTGGGATATTGTTTAAATAGCGTAAAACAGGCCCTGCTCATTTACGCAGCCGGAGTGCAGACTGGGGAAAAAACAAAACGTTGCCGTATTACAGCTTGTAGCAGGTGGCACTACTTTAATATCAGTATAAAACAAAACCACGTGGATGATTTTCAGTGAAATGTACGCTTTAAAAACACAGTGGCGCAGAGTTTCATGTGGGGTTGTCCAGGTGAAGATGGCATGGGTTTTATTTCCTATTTATTTTATATATTTTGTCACACATTGCACCTCTTGAAGCTTTGAGACTGTGTTGTCAAATGGAAACGTCCTCTCTCTCTCTCTCTCTCTCTCTCGCTCTCTCGTCTCTCTTCTCATCTGAATTACCTGCTGGGTCCGAGCTCTTTTATGCTGTTGTTGTGACAGGTAGATTTATAAGGCTTGAAATTTGTACAAATCAGTTGTCATTCACCGCGAGCTGTCAATGTGTCAAGCTGTCAGGCCTGCTGTGAAGGGGGTGGGGGGTGGGGATGGAGTGGGGGTGCCTGGAGGGGGGCGGGAGAGCTGCGTGAAGAGGGCAACCGCAGAGAAAAGAAAATGAGTTCAAACAGACCTGAAACGGAGCTCTATTCTTCCCTCTCCATGCCCCTGCGGAGCTGCCATTGATTTTCCTTGATGTTGAGCAACAGCGTGCCGAAAATGACATGCCTCCTCCATCGGTCTATAGCTGCTTGCTTATTGTCTTTTAAATGGCAGGAAATCATTTGGAGGAGAATACAGGGTCCTGGAGTTGAGTGTTGTGTTTCTGATTGGTGGCCGGTGCATATTTCAGTGCCTGTGTGTGTGTGTAACAGTGGAGTCGTGCTGCTGTGCTGATGGGCCTGACTGTCTCTTTGACTCTGAGGGCCCAGCGTGAATCTCCTCAGAGAGGGCAGCTGAAACCCAGGTACATGAGCAGGAGCCTGAAGCCTGTCTACAGATCAGTCACTCTAGCCTGGCTACTGAGAGCTCTCTCGGTTTTCTGTTTAATTATGATTAGTCTGTTATTGCTCCATCTAATGTACACACAGCACTCAAGGCATTTTTGTTGTGAAAGCTCACAATGTAAACATTTTCCCAAGGATGTCATATGAAAGGGCTTTTTGCGAGTTCACCTGCACAACACTGGGGAACTGCGTGCACCCAAACACGGCATAAGCCATTCGTCCGGTGGAGTGTGATTTAATTGTTGGGGGCATGTTTTTACTGCAGATTTACAGTTAGAGTTGAGGATTGGGATCTGTGTTTTGAAAGCTTTAAATCTAACAGGAAGATGCTTGACACTGCCAAAACATCTCAGTGAATATTAATGTTGCAGGGCGCAGCCAAGTTAAATCTGCTCTGTAGATGACCGATTGGCTTGCCATGTTTATTTTCCCCCACTGAGAGTATTAAATCCAACAAAGGTAGCTCCTGAGCAGTAGAACAATAGACATGTTATACCCGGGGAAAGTCTTTAAGAGATCAACACTTTCTCGTTAGAGACTTCTGTAATGTTATCAGAGGAACCGGACACAAGTTGAGGGGTATTAGCTGAATTTTGTTTGAGAGCTGTGTAATTTGTGGGATGAGGCCTTGATTTCCTCACACATCTTTGGCACCCGCACACCTCCTTTCTGGCATGTGTCCAGCCTCTCTGCTTCATACACATCTGGCTTGTTTTGCTTTGGCTTTAATTAGCCCTATGATTCCTTTTGGAGCCAGTTTAACTGATCCATCATCTCTGGGAGCATGTAAAAAACAAAACAAAACAAAAAAAACGATGGTGTCGAGGGACGGAGCGGGAAGGTGACACTTGAGCAACAGTCGGCACCAAGAGGTAAAAAATTAATCAAAGATTTCCATATCGCTGTGAGCAGCTGGCCGGCCTGCCCCGGGTGCCTTTGAGCGGGAGGGGTCCGCTGAGAGAGGAGCATGATGCAGCCCGAGTTTGTCTTGCAAAAGTGCAGCTGTCCAAAACATGACAGCTACAGCATTAGCGAGGCCATTAAGAGGTGTAGAACATTTCCAGGGAAATGATTTGAAAAATGACAACGCAGGCTCCTGTGCAATATTAATTACAACAAGCAAGCTCCGAAAATAAGTTAAAATCTGCCTGAGCGGAACATAAGGAGATGTGTTATTCGGGCCGCTCTCTTCATGTGAGTCATTTGCAGGCACTTTCACGCTCTTTTTAAAGAGAGGGTTTATGACTTTTAGGAGGCTGTGTTAAAACAATGGCACAGTGTTTGTAGTTTAAACACTATCCCACTGAACTGTAGCTTTAATGTTGGAGCTGCCTCGTTGATGCTGACCTGCGTGATCTTGTTGGTGTAAACAGGAAAATTGAGCATTTTGCTGCCCTTGGGCTCAGACATGGATTCCTCCTTGTTTAACAAGGGCCGTCTCCACTGCTGGAGCGCTTTGGTTTGCAAATAGCCCTCATGTTTTGTTCAGCTTTCATTGAGTTGCAAATGGTTGTTAATTGTCAGTAACTCATTTGCGCATGTTAAGCAAATAGTTTGCACCACATGGGGGGGTTTCAGATCTTCACATCTCAATGTCGAGTTTGTTTATTTGACACTAGTAGCGGAGATTTATTTTATTTTGTTAACTCTGTGGCTTAAAGCTACGTATGGAAAAATCTGAAGAGTTTATTTCATGTAATATTGAGACAGACTTGTTTTATCTGTGAGAGATAAGATTAATAGTGCAGGATTTTCCTCTGCTAGCTCTGATCACTGAAATGCCTGATAAAATGCTGTATGCTATCAGTGCAGGGCTTAGCCTCTGCCCTGGACTAGTCGGAGAGAGCCAAAGCTGAAGTAGTTGCTTTTTAAGAGGGGAAAATCCTCCCCAAAGTGAAGTGTTGGCCCATTAAAGTCAGACACCCAGTCTGTGGTAAGTCTTTTAATGGACAGAGAAACCGAGTCTGATGACAGACAAGCATTTTAATGAGGTGAGATGTGAATAAATCAAAATGCCTGTAGTCTTGCACTTTATGTGATTTAATTCCACAAGCCATAAAAGCTGAAGCAAAACAATGCAAAATGGCTCGGTGGCGTCGAAGCATATTGTTTTATCCCTTTCTTCCTGCCGTGTGTTTTGCCTTTTTGGTAACTAGCATCTGCTGTTTGATAGGAAATTAATTTGCAGGCCCCTTCTTGTAAATCAGGCATGTAAAACAAAACCTGAACACACCAACTAATTACAATCAAAAGGGCTGAGATCCATAATGGTCTGCCTTCACTCAAAATGGTGACTTTAATTGGTCATAAATAAACTCTTGCTGTTTTTGTGTGAGTTGTAAACAGCTGAATGCTTCAATTAAGCAGAAATACAGCAGTGGTGTGTTAGGAGCAGAGTGCAGGAGAGGCACTGACATATGGAGATAATCTGAGCCCCCCTGCTCACATTAAGGGGCTTCTCCACCAGCCCTTGTTTTTTTGGGTGCGTGAGATGAGGAGATAATTTTTTTTAATTATTATTTATTTGCCAGTGTAATATTATAGTAACTCTCAAATAAATGGTTGCCCCTTTTGGTACTAAAAGTTTTCATTAAAGAGGCCTGAGTTTTGTTATTGACACTGTGGGTTGCCTATGCAGGTTGGAACGAGCTGAAATTTATCAGTGTGCTTTTCTGCACCTAATAAATCATCTAAACAGGGGAGCCATATGGCAGATAAGACCTTGAGAATGGGGGCTTCAGCCGAGGAGGAGTCAAGTGGCCTGAAAATCGGAGAGTGCCATCACAGCCCTGTTTTCTCCCTCTTCTTCCTCTCTCTCTCTCGCTCTGAATATCTGCTGCTTATTTTACACGCCATTTTCTTGTTCACCTTATCACCTTTGTCACTTGTTTTTCTTCTTTTCGGAAAAGGAGGGGAGAAGGAAAAGAGAGAGAGAGAGAGGCAATTGTGGTGAGCGCGGGAGTGGGCAGAGATAAGGCAGAGAGAGAGAGAGGGAGAGAGAGAGAGAGGGTCCGGGAGGTGCTCTGACTGATGGCGAGGGATGATGTATGTAGCGGCTGTGTCCCCGCTCTCCTCTGGCCCTTTGTCATTAATCATGGCCATTAGCTTCTCTCTCGGCTGCCTTGTCTGCAGTGGCCTATCAAAAGCCTTTCCTTTTCTCCCTCACAGCCCACACCAGGAAAGGCCTCGCGCTCCTGCCTCGCTGTCACATGTTTTCTTTTCCTCTCCTTACTGTGCCTCAGACAGGAATTCTAATTTGGAAAGAAGATACAGCCTGATAATAAACCCACCATGTTAAAATGCGTCCAGAAAAACTGACTTAAAGGTGGGAATGAATAATTGATTTGGATTGTGCAATCTACTCTTTGGCTTGCCAGTTAAAGTGGCCCAGATGAGCACTATTTCATTCTTTTTGTGGTTATTTTTTGACTAATGAGGGGGTAAAGTGGCAGGGGGTAGGACAGTTCTCCCCCTAACAGCACACAGAGATGTTACCTCAGTCACAGTATGGTGTGTTTCAAAAGACTGTCTTGTTTATCTGACACTCACCAACCCTCACCCAGCTAGTCATTCTTGCAGTGCATGCTAGGATATCAGTAGACAGACATGTGCCCTGCTGCATGGGGCCACACTAGTGGAGAAAGCTACACTTTCAGAATAGATCCAGAACAAGGACAAAAGTAAAACAGTGGAACGCATTGGACTCAAATATACACCATATCTACTACAAAACGTATCGCTACTGTCCAAAGAAAAACACGTATCTCTGTCTTTTTCGATTAATAGTTTACTATGTCATGAATCTGAATAATCGAATTGATCTTGCACAGTAAAACCTGTTAATGATGTTTGTTTTTGAACATTTATTTTTCTAATTGTTCTTTTCCTAACAGTGGCACTCCTCAGTACTGGAATTCTTCAAGGTTCATAGAAGGGTCTGTCTATGCGCACCGCTCCTAGATATTTTCTTCTGATCACTTATCTTTCAGTGCCTTTGCATTAAGCAACTGATACAGCTGCCTGTAGACATTTTTCCCCCCATTTTTAATGAAACCTTTTGCTACTCTACTCTTCAGTACTGGCGTAACTATTGGAAAATGTGGACAGAGAAAGAGTCAAAATGGAGAAAGAATTACCTTGGAAGTGTTGCAGCAAGAATGCTATAACTAAAATGTAAGAGAGACAGTTTGTTTTTGCCTTTTACCATGGTGTGTTTTAATGAATGGTCATTGCACTCATACTGAATTGTACCTGGACCAGGACAATTTTCCCACTAACAGAATTCTAATTTAAGTGTAAGACTGAATGTACAATAGACTGCAGCAATTCAATATACTCTTATAAGAATGTAACAGTAACACCCTAGTGTATGTAAATCTGTTTTATAGCTTTCATACTGGATTAATATGATGTTCACTAGTTAAAATGAGTCTACTGGGTCTACATGGATTAGCATTACAGGGAAATATAACATTAATTATAAGAGGGTTACATGTGGAAGAAAATGTAAACAAATGGGCAGAATGTTAGTTGGATAAACCAGTATTGACTAAACATTTGGCTCATCCAGAGTACTAGAAAAATGTCGTTCAGTATGAGTTTGAAATATTGTTCAGTTCCTTAGTTAGCAGAATTGTTTCATTCATATAACGCAATGATGTCCATTGATTACACCTTATGCTGGAAAAGGACACACACACAGGCACACACACCCACAGGGGCAGGCTTTGGTAGGGATAGATGTGTGCCCCAGATCGTTCACATTGTCTTGGCTAATGAGAATAAACAACTGGCCAGCAGACTGACCATCAGATGTAATAGAGATATATAGCAGGCTGCTGCCTGTGTGCGTCCCTCTCTGATTCCCAAACTGAGACTGACACATATACTAAAGCACCATCAAGCCCAGTCTCAGTGCCCCTACACCGCCACTAACCACCCCACATCTGCCCACTGTTCTCGCTCTCTTCTCTTAATGCATCATGCTTACTCTGTGAAATTATTACTGGCTTTAATACACCATTATTATCGAGACACTGGGCTTTTTCAAGCACAAACTGAGCTGTATTGATTTAGTGCAGGGCTGCTGAGAGAAAGGCCCTCTGCACGGTGGGAGGGGGGTATTTTATTTACCTCCCAGGCACAGTAATGAGATTGAACAAAGATGCAGGAGGAGACATTAAACTATAGCCCAGTCATTTTTGCATGGGCACTTCATTCCACCTAATTGTAGCAAAAGCAGGAGAGAAAAAAGGCTGCACTGCTGCTCCAACACATTAATCTTTTGGTTTTGGTTATGTCATACAATTGTATTATTTCTAGTTGTATTTTGCACTCTGAAACTCCCCTTATTTGCCATATTTTCTTTAATAAATGGCTAAACCCAGTAAATACCTTATTCAGCAGGTGCAGAGGTAAAGGCTGATTTGAAGCAGTTGTTGTTTTTTTTTTATTTATTTATTTTTATTTTTTTATTTTATTCTGTGCAGTGTAGAATCCGCATCCCAGAGGATTTATACAGGCAAGATCAGCACTCGTCTCTGCAAGCCCAAAGTGGCTCTTGTTAGGCGACCAGCGCTGAGGTGACTGATTTTGACAACACAATTTACATCTTTGTATGAAACAATCTGCGCTAGCCGTGCTGATTTAGGCCGGATTAAGCTGTTTGTCTCCGTCACCAGATAACTATTGCAATCTATCAGCGCCCCTGCTTTTCCAATAACACATCCCTCTGCCCAGCCCAGGGGACTGGAGAATTGATCTGGAATAGAGAGAGCAAAATTGTTGCCGCAACTTCATAGAGGCCCACAATTACTGAATCATGCAGATGTCAGTAATTCCATAAAACTGATATGGAGGTAATGAAAACATCTGACTGCTAGATGGTGTGTGGATTTATGGCTGCATTAAGGGGAAAGAGGCTAGGATGACAGTTTTGTAGCGTTGCTCCTGTTTTTTCACACGTGTAAAGGGCCAGATCAATTAGTGTCTGCAGCCCGACACAGCGCCTCTGACAATGCTTTTATAGCAGCATGAAAAATGCATGTGTTTCAGAGGGAGATTTTGGAGCCATTAGTCGTCTACATATATGATTTCATGTGAGTGCACATTTATGATGATGTATTGCGCTAGCGTCATGTTGCTCCATATCAGCAGTAAAACATGGCCTTTCTCATAGTGCCATAATAAAACCGTTCAGTCTGCCCATAATGTTTGTCCTCAACTTTGACAATTAGAATGACCAAAGATTAATTGGCTTTCAGGTTGCTCTGCATTGAAAGAGCAAGGCCAGGATCACAATCATGCAAAGTGGTCTCCATTAGTGGTCTCAGGTACTATAAAAACGCATCCTCAGTTACATCTTCTTTGCCTAGAACTCCATTAGTAACAAACGGGATTAGAGTGTAATGCTATTTGAAATCATTTTGCCGTCGTGAGTTTATGTTTAGTGAATGATTAAACAGGGCTAATGAGTCATGTGGGCTACCTACCCATCATCCAGTGATTGATGTGAAAAGATGAATTACCCCTTTTAATATTAATTCTCTCGGGGTGGAATGATCTCATTGTGTCCCTTCACCCCTCTATTCATTCCATTCTTTCCACGATCCTCTGCCGTCTCACTCATCTTCTCTCCTTTTCCTTAAGCCATACGTCTAATTCTAATTAAACAGTCATTATGTCGCCCCTCTCTCTCGCGCTCTCTCTCTCTCTCTCTCTCTCTCTCTCTCTCTCTCTCTCTCTCTCTGATGCTATCAGGCTCTGAAAGCTCTTATTACAGTAATAAGTGTGAAGGGAAATCTCAGCCTGCTGGCTCATACGCGGTCACGGGCTGGCTGTGTAGAATTTGCATAACCTGTTAAGGAGATATGTGAGGGCCGGCATGATTGAATTTCGCTGTGCTGCGCTGTTAATTAATAATGCCGTGGATGTGACAGGCTTTTATCGTGCACTCCGGATTGGTGATGATGTGTGTGCTAGTGTGGGCACAGGCAGGTGCTGGCATTATGATGGCAATGGCCCATGCTGTAATGAAGTAGTCACAAGGAAAGACTTGCTACATGAACAGGTCATTACTGGACAGCCGTGTTGTCCGTTTGAAGTGGTGGGATGGAAGGAGCAATGATTATAATGGAGTCATCGAAGAGGAGTGTGGAGACAGGTTATTTGTAGTGCTCTAGAGACTGGACCACCACAGTATATAACACAAATGAGAGGTAAATGTAAACAAGACAACTGCATTGAGTAGTTGAATGGTTCTTTGTCTAGATGGAGTCTGATGAAGTGGGTTCTCAGTGTAAAGCTAGTGTTCAGGTATTTAATTGGGTTTGTGTTCATTTGTTTGCTAAGAGCTATATCATAGGGTTACACTTGGGTTTTAAAGGAGCACTAGGTAGTGTTGTTACTTTATAGCTTTGAATAATTGTGATGCTTCAGTGACTTTGTGGCTCAGCACTGCAGAAACTGTACTATGTAACTATGGAAAGGTGTGGGAAACCACACCTATCCAACTTCCCCTTCATTTAGGTAAAGTTCTGTAAATATTAATTATATTCTACAACTGAGCCCAGGAGCAAAAAAGAGAGCTAAAAGAGAGCCCAGGAGCAAAAACAACAAATCTTACCTTAGTTTTTAACCTCGTAAACATGAGTGTTTGGAGCTGTTTATATAATGTTGATGCCACGGCTGGACATTTTTGCTTTGAAATTGCAGTTTGCCAAATAAAGTCTCAAATAGGCAAATTCAGACAAGCCTCATGAACCAATCCTGTCAACTTTTAAGCTGGGGCTTTGAGCTACAAGTGAGCTGTGGGAAAATGTTAGATAGATGCATGGGTTAATTGCATATTTATAGATCTAGACATACTGAATGTAGGTCAATGTTTGGAGTTATGGCTCAGTCAGTTTTAAGACGTTAGAGATTTTTCCTGGAAATAACTTCAAAATCTGTTATTTTGATGAAAAACATATGAGTTTATTAGAGTTTAAAAAGATGTCTGAACAAAATTTTGTAAAACTGTCAGTATCAGTCCAAGCTCAGAGTGCATTTGTCGGAAACTGGTTTGGTTTTAACCTTTGGATGAGTGAATGTCTAGGTTTAAGGGCAGAGGAAGAGAGTTAGCACTGGCTTTGGCCATCCACTGGCTCAAGGTTACCTCTTGAGGCGAAATATGTATGCAAAACATAGCCCTCTTCTTTTAATGTGCTGGCTCCATATGCCTGAGAATGTGTGTATGGGGTGCTGCCAGCTGCTACGGCTTAATATTCTGCCTCTCTCTGTCGTCCCTGTCCTTTTGGCCTCTCTCTGTTTTACTGCCAAATTAGGTAGCAGTAATTGCCAATTATGTTGATTCTTTTATGATATGGACTCAGCTCTAGACTGGACTGAAACAGAGCATATTTCATGTACACCACAGATGGTTTGAGACATTTGGACCTGCAATGACACAGCAATCAGCCAAATGGCAGTGTAGGAACAAGTCCACATGGGAGACAGAGGTTACGGAGATGACACGCTTCTTTTAGGAGGTGAAATGTAAGTGTTCTAGGCTGCTTAAAAGAGTAGGACTTTTTTAATGACTTTTTCTTGAGGTTCTGTTTTCATTCATGTCTTCATTTCCTGTTTCCTTCTGCATTTAAACTGAGTGACATCAGATGTGTGACACAATAAAGGCTTGTACTGTCAGATGCCTTACCTTGCCTTTCTGAGCCATATCCAGCATTGCTAATGAGCCTCGAGAGCTCAGTTCTGAGAATGTGACAGTGAATGGCCTTATGAATCTGAACTTTCTCTGCCATTCACACCCACGTATTACATGGTGAAATGTTAGTTAATGGGAGATTCTGGCTTTAGATTCATTGGGGAGTCAGGCAGCTGGGGAACCAGTGTTATTCTTATTCAAGAGAAGGATACATAATTTCTAACAACTCAGTAAACCACCAAAACTGTCACCATCATATTAAAAGTTTTTCAAGTTTTCATTTTTAAGAGATGAATGTCTAGCTCTTTTCTTATTTCAGATCTCGAAAAATAAAAATCTGGAAAATAGTTTTCTATTAAATCTGCTACTGTGGGAATTTAACCCTAATTTATTAAAAGAAAACAAAGGAGACAAAGAAGAAATTACATCAAACAGAGACGATACTAATCTCAGAACAATAGATTCTGAATGTATTTGAAATTTCATGCATCATAAAAATTCAACCAACTTCTGAGACTGAAATTTCAAGGTGTCTCTTCAAACAACAATCCATACTATAACTGTGCTGCTTTAACTGCAAATTTAATGACTTGTGATGATTGTTTTCTGCAGCATAGTAATAATATTTGATACAATTATTATTAATTCATTTTCTTTAATCGCTTCAGGAGAAGAAAAATTCGAAGGTAGAAATATTGCACGTGCGCGAGTAGGAACTGTTAATTCAGCCATATTTCACAGAGAGAGCTTAAGGTGGCGCCAATACACCGTCTGTTGTTAGTTCTGCCATATTTCACATTCCCGTTTGTGAACTAAATTCGGAACCATTTGGTGGTGACCAGAGGTCCTCTTTTCCCTGAACAAGTACACTTTTTGGGACCTAAAAAATGCAGGTTCAAATGTTAAAGGTGTCAGAGTTGAGAGCTGAACTGGGACACACCTGCACCGCTTCAGCGCTGTAGGTCCACCATCACCGCAGCTCCGTGTTTTACTGGAGCCTCGAACAGAAATGTGTTGAACGTTGTTGAGGTAATATTTATCATAGTCGCTTCTTTATGTTTGGAGAATGTTTCTGTGACCCAGCCTTTTGTTTTCTACTATGTATTTAACAAACAGAAAGTCATCTTGTCTGTCCCTATAACGACACAAATACATGGACACATCTCACCGTTACTGACTTTCTGACGAGTAAATTACATCTGCACAGCTTTTTGTTTCACTTTACATGAAATGGACAGAATCTCCAGATTATTAAAGAACACCAGAGCGAGGTGTTACTCAAAATAAACCAGGCTGTGAATTAGTTACAGCACAGTTTTATCAGTCGAACGCTTATAGAAATGTAAGTCAGTAATAAATATCTAGTTCCCAGCGATGCCCTGTTCCTTTATCAAGTAGAGATTACTTGGGTGGTAAAATTTTAAGGTGCTAGGTTTTAGAAACTTTAATGTTATTTTGTTGCTTTCTGGTAAACGAGTTGCTTTAATGTCACCTCAACATGGGGCTTCAGTTTTGTAGCTTTGTATGAACAGAAAATAACAGGCTTTTCATAATCATACACCCACTGTCAGCAGCTGACAAGATAAACTCTTTTATAATTTGTTATTATTTGTTATTATATCAAATATATCAAAGATATTGATATGAAGCACCAAAGCTTCACCAGACCTTCCAATGACAAGGGTATGTATTTTGGGCTTTCCTGTTTCTGAAATGCTAGAAAAACCTCTGTGACAATGGCTATATGGGTAATAGCGGTCCAGGCAAAACTAGGCTTGCCTAGTTTCTCTTTGCTCTTGTTAAGTCATTATTAAGCATTAAGGATTATTAAGTAATTTTCAGGTATGAATATTGTTAACTTTTTCATAAATATTTCATGTAGTGTCGAATGCTGCTGGCAGTTTTGAATATGAACATTAAAGGTATGAGGTTTTGATATGATTGCAGTGCTTTATTTATTTATTTACTTACTTACTTACTTATTACAGCTCAGTACTTGTTTAGTCACTTGAAGTAAGATGAGCAGCTAGGCCTGGGCAATAAAGCAATAGCAATATTTATCAGGGTAGACATGTCATAGATAATGTTAAGAGGACTGTTTGATAGAACATTTGATAATTTGTCTTTAATATGTTAAATGTGAACCAAGAAACACATAATGAATATGCAGTGTTTGGTTAAAAGCATGGTCCCAGCCTGGCTTTTAAATCATATCCCTTCATAATGGACCTAGTTAAGAGTGACAAACAGCCAATCTGTAGCTTTTGGTTGCCCCTTGATCAGTGTGGTGTCACACAGAGTGCAGAGGGAACTGTGAACAAAAAGATTGGTCAGATTGCTAGTTTTATCAGAACATGCACTGTCCCGACCAAGAGCGAGTACTGCAAACGGACTCATTGTAAATTAATTGTGGCTCACTGTAATGTGTTTGTCAGCACCAACTGTTTAGAGATAACACGTCATATAAACAAGTGCTACATGCAGTGCTACATGCTAAAAGATGTCATATTAAGAGTTTGTAACTGTCAAAGTTGAGCACAGTGGACTGATTGTGAGTTAGGTTTAAGTAGCCAAATATCTCCTGTAAAAGTTTATTTACTTTAGTTAGGAACAAATAGTTATGAAATGGCTCTGCTCATGTTTAGAAATGTAGTTGTTAAAGGTAGCATTTTTAATCTCTGGAACAGAGCCTGCAATTGAGTTGTTTATTATTACACAGATCATGTTATTATATTTTTTTTATAGTAAGAAATTTCTTTTTATTATTTGGGCAGGATAATCAAAATGTATGTTCATTAGTGAAATATTTCCCTCTAGATTTGAGCAGTTTGCATGATGTTCATGTATCAGAAAGTAATTCATGTTCTATATGCAAACAGCTCAAATCTAGATAACTGATCAGATAATGATAATAAAAGAATTAACATTAAAAACATATGGTATATTCACAGTTTTTAAAAATTATTTATTGTTAAAATGATGACAGTGTTACCAAAATGTATAGTGTCATAAATATCGATATGCCTCAATAAAGTGATTTTTGGCCATACCGCCAAGGCATATGTGCAGCAATTTTTTATTTTTTATTTTATTTTATTTTATTTTTTTATATATTTCACTCTGTAAAAAGACTAGCAGGAAAAGATACAGTGATAAAATGGTGCAGCACCCCTGCATTAGGAATGTGAGATGCTCAGAGTAACTTATGTCCAAATATGAACCACCATTACTGTGTTTTATAGCTTGTTTGCTGACATTATGTAGCTTCTTCAAAGGCAGCGCTGAATTCCTCCAGCTTTAAATTGGTTCTACTAAATCAGATACACCTTCCATAGGGGACACAGGAGGCTTTTTTGCGTCTTTAATGTTGCATACCATTCCAGGGAAGAGGATGCTTCAGTGCCCTTAATCTTGCCTGAAATGGGGGAATGTCAAAGTGTAATAGTACTGTCTTCATTTGAAGGTAACTTATGGAAGTAATATATTCCAACAAGCTGCATATTATCTGCGGCGATGTAAACATCCTCAGTGGGACGCACCAATACGTGGAGATATTTGCTTACATTTTCTCAGAGACATATATTTAACATTTGGACCTCCTTTCACTTAATATATATTTCTATACTTTATTTTTTTTTCTTTATGAAATTGCCGCATGAATTGTGCACCTTTGTCATTGGGCCTCAGACAACCAGAGAGAAACGCTCCTTTGTAAATTGCTGGTACAATTAAGAATGCTGGCATTTTGTCTTGTGCTTGTTAGATACTTTTGAAGTAAGGAGTTAATATGTGAGGATCAGGGGAAATGTTGTCTCCTTTAATACCCTTGTATCATATTGAATTTAAATCCTTGTAATGGACCTCTGCATGTGTAATTTGTCTAAGTGAGTGGGAGTCATTATTTTAAACCCCAAGCCTTCCTCTTAAGCTTTTTTTTCCCTAGCAGTTATTCGTCAGATATCTCTTTAAACACAACAAATAGGTGGTCTGTGACAGAAATAAGGTGTAAGCATTCAATCCCCCCCCCCCCCCCCCCCCCCACACACACACACCACTTTGTCTTTTTTTTTCCTCTGTCCTCTCTCTCTGTCTGTCCCTCTCTTTCTCTCAGCATACAAAACCATGCATAATGTGCAATCTGATAAGTGTTGTGGAGCACGCTAGCACCACCCCCACCAAACCCACCCCATCCTATACATCACAGTGGCGAGCTCAGCTGTGCTGTGAGAGAAGTGAACTCTGGGATTGGGCCGGCTGAAGTTGATTAATCGGTCGGTGCGGGTGAGAGACTCCAGGGCCAAGCAGTAGGTCCATCCTCGTGGCATGTGATGTTGATTGGCTTTGTCCTGCGCGGCCGCGCTGGAGGAGCGGACATTAAGATTAAGTGATGCTGTCGTGTCGGCGAGCGCTGCACTGCATCATTCGGAGCGAGAGACAGCTGCGGTGCTTAATCCTTCATCGCCAGGGGAGGCCTGCCAGCCCAGAGATATACAGCCAAAGATAACCCTCCATAACTTCTGCTAAAGATCAGGAAACTTTGAATTCACATCCATCTGCGCCATAAGCTCCCCTTTAAAAAAAAAAAAAAAAAAAAAAAAGCAAAACACAAAAAATGAGCAATCGCTGCCATGTAAAATGTAAAAGGAGGAGATGCTATTAAGAAGGATAGTGGGATTTGTTGGTGGGAGTGTGAGACAGTGTCTTTCTGTGTCCGTGTGGGTGCTGCATGAATAACCTCTGCCGTTAATAGTCTTCATTGCTCTTTAGAAGCTACGGCTGTGTTGTGCTGCTGAAGTGCCATGAATAAACGGCTGCAGAATACTGTTCAAGTCCCACTCTGGTCATCGATTACACCTGAAAACTCATCTCTATTCATCATAATGACATATTTAGAAGTTATTTCCAAGATAAAATACCCTTATGCCTTAAAAGTGTCTTAGATGTGGCTGTATACATTTGCCTTCATTGAGTATATGTGGAGCTATGAATATGCAATTAGTTTTCGCCTTCACATACCTCTCAGATTCTCTGCAGCTCAAATGCTCTGCCCCTCAACCTGACAGGGTTGGTTCCTGGGGTTTGTGATGTAAGAAAACCTGTCTGACGGAAAATGTCCATTCGAGTTGTCTTAGGCACACTCCAGGTTAAAGACAGAGATGCTCATCCGTGCCGTTTACTGTTTCTGTTCAGGATATATCTCCTAGAAAAATAAACAAAATTAAAAATCTGATTTCTTTTTTGGAATGGAAACACATTCACATTACATTATGCTCTTAGTGTGAGAGGTGGGCTGTCTACACTCCTAAAAGTAAATGTGCTAAAAAGAGTCTTGTACTAAATCAAAGGTAGAACTTGTTCTTCAAAAACAGCTCAGTGGATGGATCAGGAAAGAACCATGTCTGTAAATGAGCTTTCCCACACCTGCTTTTCTTTGCTTTGTTGTAAGATATGAATTTGATATAATGTAAAAATATTGTTAGAATCATGTCAAGTCTTTCTTAGTCTGTTGAGTCCATATGTAAAATTAACCTTTAAAAACCATCCTGTTTTGTATCACTTGCTATTGTACTGTCATAAACAAGAAACAAATATAAATATACACCATTTCAGCAAACGTCAGTACAATCTTGCCCCTTCACACGGAAGTTCTTACATGAAGTTCTTCAATCTGGATTCGTTTGGGAATGATGCACAGAGTCTATTTACTAGTACCAGTCTTAAAGGCATGGCAACAAACACAGCCATCTTTAATATAAGGGTTAAAGTAAGGTTGGAAAATAGTGATTAATGCTACGTAATCATCTCTCAGTAAAATCATCATATTTTTTAATGCGATAAAAAATATATCGTGAGAGTGATATTCTGATTTGTTTCCTAATGACATCATGCAATTACCATTCCTTACATGAGTCATTTAGGCACAGTGAAATATGGTGGCAGTTGGCTCTGAGGTGGAGGAATTTGTTTCCCAAAAAAAGTTGAGTGACTTCACTAAACCACGGTAATTGTACGAAATGGAAGCAACCTATAATAGATGTGGAAACACAACCAATCTGTTTCAGCACCTTGAGCAGAAGCACCTGGTTGAGCACAAGGAAAATCCAAAATGCTGTCCGCAAAGCAACTATTCTGTATTTGTTTTGCCGTTTACTATGAACTTTTAAGGTTACTTTTTGTATAATTGTTTACATTTGCTGTTTATATGCACACACAATTTTCTGTACTTTGGTTATTTTATACAAAAACAGATTAGTTATTGTTTACAGAAGAAGCCAATGTTTACACATTTTTTGTCACTACTTTGAAAGAGTATTTGAATATTTGGAAGAGTTTGCATTAAATGAAAACATTTTAATATATAAAAACATATTTAATGTTTCATTTATTTTGTTGCAGTGGTGTGTTCTTAAAAGTAATAGAAATTAAAATTAAAAAGTATTTTTCTGTGTTTTGTTGTATTGGCAAAAATCTCATCACCAAAAGAACCTGAAAAATTGTTATATTATTTTAGGGCCATATTGCCCAAAAATATATATATACAAAAAAAAAAGATATATAATATTAACACACACACATACACACACACACACACACACCAGCCAGGAACCATTTAAGGAACCCTGTTTTGTTGCATTTCTGCTGATTTTTGTCTTAATTTCACTTCCGTTGTTAAAGGCTATCATTAGCATGTTAGCGTGTAGCTTCAGGCTTGAAACAAAATCTAAAAAAACAAAATATAACCCATTTATCTGTTTATTTATTTGATTTTGGTGGGGTCTGAATGTTACCAATGACCTTCCAAAGTCGGGCACTGGAGTCAATATAATGACAGTGAGGCTAAGCTCCCTGGCCTTGCTCATAAGGTTAGCACTATTGGCCTGCAGGCCTACTTGATTAGGTTTAGTCACCTCCACTTTTTCCCTTCTGTCTAATCGTTAACTCTGCATGTGCCGGCTGGATGTAGCAGGCTGCTGGATTCCTTCTCATTGTTCCCCAGAAATGGATGGTATTTATTTTACAGTGGCTAGAGGAAGAAGGAGAGTCTAATATGAGAGAAAATAAATCCAGCGTGCAGCCCGGGCTGAATGATTATTTTCTATGCAGCGATTGGTGGCGTCAGCATGTTTCAGACTGCTGGGCTTTGCATGTTTGCAGCTGGCTTGATGCAGCTGTCAGCCAGTGATTGATGAGTATCATCATTTAAAGTGTAAAAGAAAACGTCTCTGTGAAGGCAGACATGATGAACTGCCGCCTGCTGGCTCTCCCCGAGACACGCTCAACGTTTTCTTCCCTCCCCTTTCCCTGCATTTTCTTTCTCTCTCTCTCTCTCACTCTCTCTCTCTTTTCCACTGTCCTTGCCAGAGTGGGGGAGAAGTCATCAGAAGCAGCCTCTAACCGAGCCCTCTCAGGCCTCTCACTTTGATAGTTGTCAGATCGTATGAAACGTCAAAATTCATGTGGCCTGCGCGAGGAGATATATTTAGTGTGGCCGCCGCATACCTACATAGCACCTCTGACAGTGACATATTAGTTCTGCTGTCTCCTGCAATCTGATATCTTTAAATTTGCCACCTTGTTAAGTTTTGATTAATGCGATTCCATTTCAGCAGAGTAATTGGCTGGGTCTGTTGGTAGAAAATACCCAGCCTCTCTGAACAGACAAATGCTGGGCCATGCTAATGAAGGAATGAGTTTGTTATATTGATGGCTTGGACTGACAGTTATTAATGATTGTTATGATAAACAGACGAGTGCAAATCAGGATGAGTCTGGTGAAAGTGACAGTTTAAAAATAACCCGCGTTGGAAAGTACTAACGAAGTAATATACTGTTAGGAAAACAATCATGCAGGTTGTCAAAGGAAGAAGTGTAATTACTGGGCTACGCGGGCTGCCAGGAAGGACAAGGACCTGTGCAGTAACAAGTTAAGAGGAATACGTTGTGACAGAGCCAGCAGATTGATATGCACTGTTAATTGGATCTTTTTTTTTATTAGACCATAAAGGCCAGTGCGGTGGAATTATGCCATATATGATGTTTCTAAATGTCTTGGAAGACAGAGGTGCAAGCGCAAATTAGTCTCATTCTATAACACTTTGTACAATAGAACCCTCTGTCTTCTTAATGTAGAAGAAAGCTGCAATTGTGACAGAGGGAGAGAAGATATATTTGTTTGGGTTGGATGTTTTTCAGCTTGCATTTTTCATAGGATGTTTATATAAAGAAATGTGCAAAACAGCCATTTGCATGTTTTTTTTGTGTAAATGCTGTTGGATCTGTCTTGCTTTAATAAAAGCGCTGAACTCTTGCTTACACAGTAAACTCTCAGCTTGGGCTCGTTTCTCTCCTCCCTCGCGGCTGCTGCTGTACAGTGATTTACTTTGCTACAGAAATACAGAGCGTGGAATTCTTAGGTGACTTCAGAACGGTGTTCTTCAGTTGCGTGAGCGGGGGAAGGAAAGTGCATGTTTTGTCCGTCGTCATGTCTGAAGCTAGTGTGACCGGGGAACACTGTCGTGAAATGGCTGCTTGTGGAATGTGACGATCAGATGACTCTGCTGACCTCTGGATGAACTTTGTCTGGTGTTGATTTAAGAGCCTCAGAGATCAAAGTGGAGGCCAAAATGTTGTAGTGTGCGCTGTCAACAAAATCAAGCAGGTCCACCCATTTAGAGTACTCACACACTAACCCATTTTTGTTAGTTTAACAGAAATACTACGTACTTGTAACAGTAGGGAATCTTATACTGGTGGTGCAATCTGTATAAAACTACTGCTTTGTTACTGGGGTGGTGGAGGTAGTCCTTCGGTCACTGGGTTCATACACACATCTTCAGCACAGTTATTTAAGGAATTTATATGTTAAATGTTCCTGTTCATTCGTATGACAATATCATTCAATCAGAAAATGGTAGCTCATCTGTTGCTGCACAATTTGTTTTGTCATCTTCTAGTCCTTCATTAGTGGTCACTGGAGGCTGCCCATGGGTTGTTGTTGGCGGGATTATTTTGGTTGAACTATTCTCAGAGCAGCAGTGACACGGAGGGGTTTAAATACTCAAGTTGAACTGCTGTGTCTGATGCACTTGGACCAGCACAACACACACTAGCACCCCACCACAACGTCAATGCTGAAAATGATCCACCACCCAAATAGTACTTGTTCTCTTGAAGGACAGAAACAGTGGACCTAATTGGTATGTGGGGCTGAGAGAATGGACAGTGAGTTTAGAAACAGAGATCATTTTAATGTTTTGGCTGAAAAGTACGTAGCCAGTTCCATAGCCATTATTTCTCTCGAAGAACCCTTGACTAAAGACCTGTAAGGGGACTGGAACTACACGCTTTTAAATCTCTTTTTGAAGGAAGACAAAATAGATGAAGATAACACATTTGCTTTTAACGCATATTACATTGTATTCAATGAAGTTGTAAAGGTGGTAAAAAGTATCACAGAGGGTGCTCAGTGTTGAGTGCCCTCTTGTACTCATCCAGTCTTTTACTTGACTTCTAACTCCTCTCATGCTAATGAACTTTTAAGGTATCATTACAGAAAAGCCTAAATGACACTGAAGAATAATTTGTGAGAGGACAGCATTAATCTCCTCTGGATTCCAGCGCTCCTGCTACACTTTTAAGGTTGATTACCTATAAAAATAGATCGGAATGAGCTCATAAATCATATGATTATTATGGTGTCATTTTTACCACAAATTATAGTGATTAAACTGGCTCCTACCTCTCCCTGCTTTTAGGTTTAGTGGCCTGGAAATGCTTAAATACCAGTTAAATATGGACAGATTCATGGAGTTCTCCTCTGCTCTGGGTTAAGCCATGATTCAAACATGAGAGATCACTACCATGAGCTTAAAGTGCTGCTCGGTCTGGCAGGATCCGAGCGGCGTTGCTCATCATTCAAATCTCCTGGCCATTTACAGGCAAAATGGCCATACTTCACAACCCCTGGGTCTCTGAGATATATTTTTAATATACTTTTACTGCCTTACGTGCAGTCAGCCTCATGCATTCTTGTACTGCTCGCAAGCAGGTAATCAACCAATAAAATATATATGAGCTTCAGTCATTATTTGGAAGAGTTGGTAATCCAAAAGCAACACCGGCGTTTGTTGTAGCACAAACCATTGTAGGACATGCTTAAAAGTGAAAAGCACTCGTTCGAGTTTATTTGTGTAGGGCAAGGGATATTTAGTCATCGTTTGATTTCTTTTTTTTCCCTCCTTTTTCTTTCTCCTCTTGGAGCAGAGAATGGCTGAAGGCTCACATTTCATTATTGTAGTTTTCCACCCCCCTTTTGCTGCTGATGACAGGTGCATAATAATTGTGCTATAGCAGAACAATTGAGCTGACAGCAGTTTAAGAAAGTTGGACAGGACAAAAGGACAAACAGTTTTTCAATAAGAGACACCCAGCCAACATTTTGCAGTGGAATTTATATTAGGAAGTGCAAAGCCCTGTTTTTCATCATCCTCTGGAGCATCGGGGTGATGGCCCTCCAAACACTCCTCGAGCTGTGCTCCCCTTTTGATAAATGTTCTTTTTAAGTGTTTTTCTTTTTTTCTTTTTTTTTTCCCTATGAAATCACTACAGCCAGAGCTCAGAGGAACAGACTTGAGTGGAGCATGCACACAAACCCTTTAATATGGCACCACTGAAGTAGCTCTCAGCCCTTCGATTTTGCCCATTAAGAAGCACTCAAGAAGTGGAGCTGGCCAAGAAGCGCTGGAGCTTCCCTGCTCTCTGTATTGTGGTCTCTCTTCATGGTCCTTTGCACTTTTTTGAAGACTATGATTTCAGGCCATATGGTGCCTATCCACTCATTGTAGTTACACTATTCTCTGTTTCCCAGCGGCCTTCGTAAAGACAAAGCCAGGCCCTCTTGCTGCTCGGTGCCTGTCACTGTTGCTCCAGATCACTGTTGTTGATGTGTGGAACAGCACAGGCCTGATGTCTAAACTCACTTAGAATTAAACTGAAGCCAGTGTGGTTCACAGGCTTCGGCTCTAAAGCAGAAGAAGAGAGAGTATGAAAGACTTAAATTTTTCCAGCTGCTTTTTTTTTTTTTTTTTTTTTTTTTGAAATAAACATTACAGCAATTCAGTATAGCCTCTTTTCTTAACTACATCTTACACAATCCAGTTTAGCTCCTATAAATGAATAAAGATGAACGTGTATAAGAATAAGGGCATAATGAATTAGACATTTATGAAAGTAATTACATGAAAAAGATTTCAGAAATTAAAAATGTAATGCATGTCAGACCAAATTACCCCACGTGCATACATGAACTCCAGCTGGTGAACCTTTTAATAAGCTTACATATCCAGCGCTGAACACCTGTTTCTAATTCATCCTTTCATGTACTGGGAACAGATTACCATCATTATGAGTATATGGAGGAATGCTAGACGCAGAAGTAAATGTGCCCATTTTGACATCCCCGTTAAAGGCCTGTGAGTGAGTGTGAGATTTTGTGTAATGGCAGCCACTGTCAGGCAGCTCGAGCCCTCTGTTCTGCACTGACTCCTGCTGGGAGACGAGGGCCAGACATCAGGCCTAACTTCAGCCAGCTGTTCTCCGTCACCCTCCATTCTTCTGGAGCTCTCACTTCACTTCAGCTCAGATTCGGCTTTCCAGTCTCTTTCAGTTACAGCACATGCCTGGGTTGGGACAAGGGTCGTCACGATACAAGTGCTGTCACGTTGCTCAGTACCAAACAAGACCAGAGATGGCCAGGAATGATAAACACTTGTCGTCATCTCTAGCTTTGTGTAATTATTAATAAAAGGTTATTTGGTTAAACATTGAACAAAAAAATCCAGTACTTTCAAATTAATTACAATTGCTATTTATTAAAATCGAGTCTTCAGATCAAGTGCCCTTCAAATTCAAAATATTTTTTAACAATAATTTTAAGAATAAAAGTTAAACATTTCTTGACAAGAAGATTGACCAGGGGAGAACAAATACTTTGTAGTACGGTGGGGCCTAAAGGGTGCTGGTCCTCACTTGGGATGGACATGTATTGTCTTGTTTAAAAATGTTTCGTTTTGGGAAGCATTGTACATTTTTTATGCATTGTGTAGTTCTAGCTGGCACAGACATTTTGAGCTTCAGCATGATTTTAATTACAACATCTGATCATCAGAGCATTGAAGAAGCTTGTAAGCAGAGAGATTTTGTCAAGTATTTTAATGATATATTTGTGCATTTTTGATTTATATCTGTTTATACCCTCTTTAAAAAATTTCCAGTAACTGTCTCTTTTACTTAGAGCCCTTATATCTAAAACATATGCTGATTGCACTACACTTTATTTCCTTTGCTAACTGGTTTATGGCTGTTGTGATATTCAGGAAGTCCTAAGTTTTGTTTTTGGTGCCTGCTTCATTCAATGATCCCATGATTTTCAAAGACTTTTGTTCTAGTTTAAAAATGTGGCTCCTTGCTCCAGCCTTTGAGCTGTCTGCAGGAGTCCTACATTCTAGACTTGTGAGCCAGGATCCTGTGTGATTAAGCCCATCACTGTGTTCTGTCACACACATGCACAGACGTGAAGCTCCGTAGTGCAGAAAAACCCTCCTTCACCCTTTTTATGCTCCTCGAGATGTTTCCCTTTGCTTCTTCCCTTGCTTTTTTCCCCGCTAAGCGCTAACATTTACACGAAGAGACGGTTGAGTAAGTGCACGCTGAACTTCAAACCCTCCGTAATTGTGTTTCATGCGGGATTGAAACTTGTGAATTGGACGTGGATTGCAAAAGAACAACAGAGCTGATTAGCGGTCGTTAGCTTTGCTTGCTGGAGCGTTTTGACACCTGTCTCCCAGCCTCTCTCTCTACATGCTAGAGCTAATCCCTCTATATTGCTGGTCACATGGCAGAGAGAGTGAGAGAGAGCTAGAGAGATAGATTTCCAGCCCACTTCTGTAACAATAAATAAATATCTGAGGAAAAGTGTAATTTTAATTCATAAGTCTTTAATATCTAAATTGTTGGTGTTCAATGGCCTATTCAACGTTTGAGCTGGTTTAGGAAAAGTATGTATGTATACATGCCTTGTGCCCAATGATTCCGGGTAGGCTCCGGACACACCGCGACCCTGAACTAGATAAGTGGTTACAGAGAATGAATCAATGTATGTATGTATATGTATTGATTTCTAAACAGTATCGAACACAAACATGTTAAAAGCTATCAAGAGCTATTAAACTGCCACTATTGCCTTGTGGAGAATTGTTAGCCTGCTAAATGTGAATGAGTAACTAACTGAGTATAATATCATGTACAATAAATGAAAACAATATGGTCTATATAGAAATCATAAAACCTGGCAAATTTGAATTTTTTACTGTTGCGTTTGTCCCTGTGGATTTTTTAGATGTGGAGGATGAAAACAGTCTTGATTTAAAAATAAATAAAAAATAATAAATAATAATGTTTAATACGCCATAAAAACACAAGTACAGGCTGGATATAACTAGTTTGCGCCCATTTGTAGTTCAACCATCCATTCATTCATCCATTCCATTTTTTACATGTTCTGGACCAAACCAATCTATGTACTATTTAATTAGTGCATGTTGGAATCAATAAATTTAACACACATTGAAAATCAAACCAAATCCTGACAATTGATTTGAACATTTTTACAAATGAAATGCATGGACTGTGTCTCAGACCTTGTAGAACACCTCTCTTACTGAGCAGTTCTCCTCTCCTATGCTCAGATCCATGTTGTTCTCAGTAATGGCATATGTGTACTGGCTCTTTTCTGAAATTAGCTCTGCATGGTAATTTGAATGAAGCAGACTTGCACTGGGGGGGCTACATATTGCACACTTTCATTTAGGCAATCCTCTAGCTCGGCATAAAACGTGGTACGTGGCAAACCATCTGGTTGCCTCTTGTTTACAGTACACAGTGTCAGCCCAGGCTTATTAATCATGCTTACACAAGTGTCTTAATTACTCCCTATGTAGCTGCTCCGACTCCAACCCAGAAGTTGACCTTTCTCTCCCTGTTCCTTTAAACTATTAATCATACACAATCAACGCCAGCAGAGCCAAGGAGAGGGCTACCCACATTCCCCGGCACAGAGAGGGCCCTATCAAACACAGCTCTGCCTGGTGCCAATGCTGGCCATATCTAAATTAATGAGTCTCTCACTGCGTGAGTCAGCCGCACATGTGCACAAAAAAATAGCACATCAACTCACACAGGACATCCAGAAACATCCAGCATGGTCCTGAGCACCTACAAATGGGCTTTGTTTAGCTTTTGCAATGTCGGCTCAAGATGTGTAATAAATGGAGGAGGAAAACACATGCGAGTGGGATTATACTTTATAGAATAAGATGTTTTCTCTCTGATCAAACCATTGATATGTGACTTCATAAAGGGCAATGATAATAATAATAATAAACATTCAATGCTAATTAATGCAGGGATTAATGAAGGAATTATTTTCAAATAATGTTGGACTATTTGTTTTGGAACATAATTCAAGAATGTTGAGATTTATAAAATGATGTTAAAACAAAATAGAATTAAATATAAAATGAAAATGTTTGGTTCTTTTACTGACAATATGTCATATTACTTTCAAATTGTAATGAAAGAAGTCAAAGCAATAGATCACACTGATTGTTATATCTGAAAAAGGCAGCTTTACTAGAGAAGGAGAAAATATTCTCAGTTTTCAATGGAAGCAAATGTAAAAATAAAAATCCCCAGTAACTTCTTTGATCCATTAATACTGAAATGTTCTCACAATGTGAAACACAACTGGCTTTTTCGAAGTCCAGTCAGAAAATGACAAACAAGAAAGACGTGTTGACAGTGATGTTGTTGTGTTTGTCCAATTGTATGTTACTGTGTAACCCTTGTCTCTGATCCTTCTGGAACATTTCCACATCGTGCCTCATGGCCTCTTGTGCTTGGAATGAAACTTCCAGTCAAGTGTCCCTGGGCAAAACAAATGCGTTTTGTTTTCAAATGCGAAACTCTGACATTTATTGCATGCAGTGATTCATCCGTGTCACACGGTCGGGATGTATAGGCGTAAAGGCCGGTTAGAAACTCGGATGCAGGAGGCCTTCAACCTTTCATATCTTGTTTAACCAGGTGCACGGTGGATTGACGAGTAGAGCTTCTTCTCGGAGGTAACTGACATAGCCGGCTTCCCCCCTGCTGAACGAAAGCTTAATCTATCATTTGTCAGTCAGGGCTGGACTTCCATTCACTCATGTCATGGCATTCACTCAATATGCCAGTGGGAGCCATAGCCACATGCAAAAAGTGAATAAGCAAGCAAACATCAGACAGGGTGTTGACTATTTCAGCTGAAATGTTGATTAGAATTGTCAGCAAGTCACACGCCCACAAAACACTTATCTTCGCTTGATTATGGTTTCTTTGCCACGTATTTCTGAAAGAGAGAATGATTATATTTTCATAAGATTAAGTCATCTTGCATCACTTAGAGACAAAAGGACTCCAAAGTTCTGTAATAGTTTTATGGCTGCCCACAAATTGCAGCCATAAATTTTTCATTCTTTTTAATTTACCTCCATAAATCAGTCTCGAATCTGCTCTCGAAGCCTAAGTGGTGTTGCCGCATATTTTGAGCATGTGTGTATCAGCGGATCTCTAAGAAACCGAAAGCTTATGGAAGGTAGCCTGCTGCATTAATTGAAGGTCATAAATTATACAAGCTTCTTTTATAATGGCAGGTCATAAATAACCCTGCTGTATTGGAAACTGTAACACATCTGTGTCGAAATTATGTATTTGGAGGTTACGTTGATTTCATTATAATGGATTTCTCGTAATGGAGTCTGCTTACGTCTTTGTAGTGGGGACACAAACCTTCATTATCTTAAATGATATTGTATGCCAAAACATTTTTAACTCAGAATCCTTTTAGGACTTTTGTTTGTAAGTTGTTTCCCCATTTTCCTCCATCTCTGATATTTCACAACCTGAGATTTTCTCTGATTGATTGTTTCCAACCTTGGGGGAATAATATGTAGCACACCTTTGCTTTGCAGAGCAAGGCCATTCTTTCATTTTTCATTATAGATGTGTTGTTTAATATCAATCCTTGTTTCTGATGTTGGTGATTTTAACAACAGGGCTGTGTGGAGATGCTAATGTTACCACCTTACCAGACAGTCTTTTATCTCAATAAACAAAACTAAAATGATCAAACAAACCCTGCAAAATCTTTGTTGTTTTTGACTTTACACTTGGCTAGTGCTTTGTGAAGGCTAATATGGATCTCAGCCTTCACTGAAGAGAAATAAGATCAATCAGACAGTTACAGTGCTATAGGAAAATGCTTTACTGTGCGTATAACCTGTCTGGTGCTAAGGTTTTCTACACATTGTAAAGCATTTTCAAACAGATTTTCTTTAGATTATTAACAAGATGGTTCCATGAAGAATCATTTAGGGCTGCAACAACTAATCAATTAAATCGATTAAAATCGATTGTTAAAATAGTTGGCTACTAATTTCATAATAGTTTAGTTGGATCTAAGTTATTATACACATAGGTACAGTTGCTACACGTGACGAACTCTGGAGGAAGGGTTTGACAAATGGCAGAGGCGGTCACAGCAGAGGATAATGTGAGCACAATCAGAGAGAAAAATGTACGACCCAAGTCATCAAACGTATGGGAACACTTTCAAGGAACAGCGTTAGGTGCAAAATGTGCATAGCTGATCTCGCATGGCACAGCAGCACAACATCACTGCATGAGCATCTGAAAATGAAGCCTGTTGGAGCTATGTGTGAAAGAGATTAAGTATAGTAAGTTAATTCTACTTTTTCTCTCACTCAATGTTACTAGAGCCTGCTAGAGTAGTTAAACAACTTTTGTTTTCTTAGTACATTGATATTACACTCGCGTTTAGCGAACGAGCCTTAGCATGTCTCCCCCCGAGTTTTCTCTTCCCCTTAAATGTGTCAGCTCGACCAGCAGTTCCAAAACAAGCCGTAGTTTTAGTCAAACTAACGTTAGCGACAAGTTCTATTTTTTTCTCTCACTCAGTGTTACTAGAGCCTGCTAGAGTAGTTAAACAAGATGTCTCATTTTTAGTAAATCTATATCACTCTTGTATTTAGCGAGTTTTCCGTTCCACCTTAAATATGGCGGCAGTTACATTCAGAGTTAAAAAAAAATCCAAACATTTATTTAAATAATATATTTAAAGCCTTTTTCAAGGTATTTTCTGACTGGCATTGTGTATTAGTGTTTGAGTATCACAGCCAAGTGTATATTACATTATAAGTGTATATTACATACACTGTGTTAAATATTGATAAAATAAAATTAATGTAACAGTTGGGTTAATTCTTCATGTAAACGCTAATTTTTAATAATGGTAGGTTGTGTGTTCCTTATACAATTACAACATTAGTTCTCTAAAATCTTAAATATCTTAGCCATATCTGATCATATGTGTTAGATGAATTTCCCTTTTATTCTCAGCACATGGCACCATCACCCAATATCCATTTATGTAATTTCAATTTGCCTGAATTGTTGTCTGCATTTTAGATCAGTAGTTATTAACTTAAAGATGTATGTTCATATCTACACTTTCTCTCTCACCTCAGATAAAAACAGCCCAGCATTGCTGACTATGTTTTGAAGAAGATCTGCACACCACAGCAAGCAGCTGTTCTCACTGATGGTATCCTGAATATGCTAGTAACAGACAGGAAACCAAATTTGGCTTGTCTTACTTTCTATCCGATTAATAATCGATTAATCGAAAAAATTAATCGACAGATTAATCGATTATCAAAATAATAATTAGTTGCAGCCCTAGAATCATTCATTGAAAGGAAGGTTCTTTAGGGAACCCCAGTTGGTTCTGTTTTGCCTTTGCCAAGAATGGTTTAAAACTTTTATGTCAAATTCTGAGACATAATGTTTGTCATGTTTACTGCAGTTTCTCTATATGACCACAGTACTGTGCCAAAAGTAAGAGAACACACTTCATATATTGTCAACAGAATATTACCCAGAAGCCAGTATAATAATATAGAGATCTTGGAGGTTATGTAAGAAGTGCTACAGCTCGACTCTCATTCACCCTGTGTAGACTGTGCTCTCCTGATGAGCATGTAGTTAGGTGTAGGCTTATAACTGATAATACCAGCCTAATACGGGAGGGTGAAATGCATGATTAAGTACAGCTCTTTACAGAGGCATTTGCAAACACAGAAGGCAGTGAACTCTTGAATACTGGGTATTATCCACCATTAGATGGTGATATTAGTGCTGCTGCCAGTAATGGGCTTGAAGAAGAATATTCAGTTGGCTCCCACACTGTGTTTCACTGGCAGTGAAGCAAGAATAGAAGTGAGCGGCCCTGAATGAATCAGTTTATTAGTGCGCCCCTCAAAGCAAACTAAGGTTGATGATACGGTGTGTGTGGGGGGTGGAGGGCACATAATTCATGTGTGATATAGTGGCAAAACCCAGGCATGATGTACAACCTAATTATCATGGAGAGCACAATTGAAAAATGAATTCATTTAGCGATGATTTTTATTGACATGGCTTTCTTTCACCGAGCAAAAGGAAAGGCTTGGATCAATAGGTAGCGTGAGATGGCTTCATCATGATAATCCTCTCCTGTGAGAATGTGGAAAGAGGCTGGAGCACACCGCTGATGAGCTGAACTCAACAGAGCACTTGCTTCCTTTCCTCATTAATCAAACACAAACTTGTTTCTGTATGGTTTAACTAACGGGAGAGTCACATTCTTGATCCTGCGCGGATCTCCGGCCATAGATTTCTTTGTCTCTGTGTGGAATGACCTTTCTGAAAGGTTAAAGTTCTGCTGCCCTTTGTAGATGACTTGATCCTAATATTTACGAGAACGGCAACCAAACAAAATGCTTTGAAGGAGTCACACCTGCCTGTTTGTTACCTTCTGAATGCAGCCAGCCTTACAAAGCATTTGTTGTGTGTCCCTCAGACTTTTATTGCAGTTCTGTTGGTGGCAAGGTACAACAAGCTGGTGCAAGCCACCAATAATACACTGCTAATACAATGTGGATCTTGTGCTATTAGATATGGTACCATTTTTATGAAGTATGACTACCATTCTAAATGTTTATAAATTGCGTAAAATGGTTATTAATTAGAATATAGACACTTTATATTCATAGTAGTCAAAGAGACAAAAAATGTATTGAAAATGTTAAGGTAAAAAAATATGCCAAGGCTTTAGAATGAGAATATAGTAATTTATCATCTAAAAAAGACACTCTGGTGGTGGTAAATTCATTAACTTGGTGACTAAATGGTTGCATTTATTCACATGTGTATGATGAAGGTGACAGACTAAATTCTGACAGATGGAGAAGACAAAGTCACTTCACTATTTGTCAAGCAACAGGTCATGGTTGTCCTATCTATGTGTTTATAACTGATAATTAATTTCTGTAAAGGTGTTCACAACCTAATGAATAAGCAGATTTTAAACTATTTATAGGGTGGTTCTGAATAAAATCTTTAGTGTTTCAGAGCTGCAGTCGTAATATTCAATGAATATTAAAAAATTTGGGCTGTGGGTGTTGGGTGAGGGAGGTGTTCATTCAGAATTCCACTTCCAGGGTCTGCTTTAAAATCCCAATCTCCAGTCTGCGCTGTGGCTCATAGCTTCGCTCGCTAACCCCTGCCACTAAGAACATCACTTTGTAGGCACAGGTTAACCGCAGCTTCGTGCAGGTGGTCTGATTCTATGCAAGAAGCTAAGAAAATGAATTGTTCTAGGTAGGAATACAGGTGGAAGTGGTGGTTACGGAAGAGAATCTCAAAAATGCTCAACAAATGTATAGCTAAATTGCTGAATGATCAAGGTATAGCCCTAACTCTTTGTTCATAAGGATAGTCTTAATCTAAATGGAATGCTATATCAAAGTCAGCTTGGCTGTCCAGCCCACTGTTTTCTGTAGATGTTTCCCTTGTGATGTGGCCTGAAAATCATCTTTTAAAGGTAGAAAGGGTCCTGGTCATTTTTGTCACTTTCTCAGCCTGGGAAAGGTGTGTTGAACAATGGTGTCCAGCCTGTGGCTTTGCTGGGCATATGATACGCCACGTGGAGATTGTTTTCAGGTTCGTGAATGGAAGCTGTAATACAGAGAATGATTCATTCCTACTGAGGTTGATCTTACATTACTGTTTTCATGAGAAGTTAAGTTCATCTACCTGTAGCCGCACAGAGTATGGAAGGAGTATTCTTGTAAAATGTCTAAACATTTTCTCACTCTCACTCATTGTTGTAGCTCATAGCCAGTACTTTACACACACACAAAAAAGCTGTGGTATAGACACTCCCTTGTCTTTTTTAATAAACAAATCAGGTCAGTCCCAGACAGATGTGAGTGGCAAACCAGGTAATACGTCTGTTTGGCGTGCCTATGGGTTTGTGAGACAGAGGCAGTAACATAGCTGGTGTGCAGAAATGGCCTTTCTTCAGGGTCAGCAGGTGAGGGGTCAGGAGGTAAAGCTCCGACTGTGATTTAGAAGCACTCTTAAGGGAAGAGGACGCCACTGCTGCTCTCCCCTGAAAGCTGTCACTCTCCTGTGTAATTTGCTTTCTGTGAGAAGCAAGTCAAACCATGAATAATGAAGGGTTGTTAGCCTCTGAGACGGAACAAGCAAAGAGAAACACAAAACACTCTAGCAAAAGAGCTGTAATTACCGGCAGTGTACTTTTGAAAGGAGTGTTATTGTGAGTGGACGACCTTTTAAGTCTTTGGCAAGTGCCACCGGAGCTGGGGGCGATTTCGTATCTCCTCAAACATCAGAAGTCTGCAAAGAATCTATGGCTGTCATAAAACCAAAATGAAAATCACATGTTTCAGAGATGTCTGGGGTTGTAAGCACATTTTACTTGTCTTTTTAATATTGTTTACAATGTCTCGAGTTATTATTATTTTTTTTTTTGTGGACTATTAATCCCAGCCAGAATTTACAAGCTCTTAAACACTTTGAACTTTTTTAGAGTCCTCCTCATTTAACTATAAATAAGCGAAATACGCAAACAAAGCTAAGTTATTTGGCATTGTGTTTGTGACCATCTGAACGCGGGGGTTAGTTGTAAATTAGAGGAGTTGATGATTATAGCATTTTGTGTTAACTAAGACGAGCATCTACATGTGAAGGCAGCTCCCTGCTGATCAGGCCTGTGTTGGGGCTCAGGCCGGCGCAGACCACCCAGGGGAAGATGGATGGGCTAAAGCTACCTGTGTCAGCCCCTCTCTGTCCCTCTGGTTTGTCCAGACCCTCCGAAAAACTGCCTGCTACAAATGGCTAGATTAAACAGTGACTCGCAGATGACAAATAAGGCTGCGCTGCCTAAACCGCAGCATGGAAACAGGATCTCGCCTGACTTTTCAAGATTTATTTTATCAGTCAACTAATTAACATGATTTATGGCGCGGGCTGGCAGTGACGGAAAGTACAAAGAGAGTGGAGCCACTCCTCCTCCCTGAAGGAGATGCTATCAGGTGCTTTCTGCTGTGCTTGCATGTAGTCAGCATGCAGTTGTAAATCCAAGCAGCTCTGCATTGAAGTGCTGACCCTGCTTCACACGGGGAGGTCAGGAGTTCACAGCCTGGCCTTAACCGTTAAAAACCTGGGGTTTGAACTTCTGACCCTTCTACTGTAGAGAGAAGCCAGTGTTTATCAGGGCCATCACCCCGAGCAGGGTACACCCCCAGACCAGACCCCTGACAGGAGCCCATCCAACTAGACTAGTCCTGAGTGTAGCCTGCCCCATACGGATGGAGCTAGGAATAGCAATCTGGACTGGACGCAAACTAGAGGGCTTTCATTACTATCCAGCAGGCAAAAGAAGAGCGCGGACCCTTTCACTTCTAGTGGGCTATCTGCAGACTGTAAGGTTTGTAGAGAAGGTTCACTGCTTATTTGAAATAAAATGGCTATGTTTGTGATGAGGATATCACAGCCCTTTAATACAGATGAACAAAATTGTGATTGTAGAGATGTCTCTACAGTGAGAAACAACTTTTTCACGTAAAGATGCTCTGAATGACGTAGTTTACTTCTCAAGCTTCCTTTACACATATAATAATAAATTTACATTCTTGTGGACTGCCCACTATATGCAACTCATGCTTGGATTCAGCTGCATTTCACTATCCCACCAGTTGATCAAAAGTTTTTATTTATTTATTTATTTTCAACTTTACAAATAAATCATATTAAACATAGCTTGACTAAATTGGAACCTAGCTCAGGGTGGACTGATGAACACTGAACTGGCAATTTTTTCTGATCTTGAATGTTCTTTATTAGAATGGATCCATGCATGAAAATATTTATATTTATGGTGTTACTAGTAGGGGTGGGTGATATGGCCATAGAATAACATCATGATATTTCATGATATTTTTTCGATAACGACATTTTTGCGATATGAAAAAACACTGAAAAATACTTTTAATTTCAAGAACACATTAATGTGATATTAATATTAATTATATTCAATTAAATATGTTCTTACATAAGGAGTTTGTGTGTTCTCCACGTATCCGTGTGGGTGTCCTCCGGGTGCTCCAGTTTCCTCCCATGGTCCAAAAACACATGTTGGTAGGTGGATTGGCGACTCAAAAGAGTCCCTAGGTGTGAGTGTGTGCTTGAATATCTGAGTGTGTGTTGCCGTGCGAAGGACTGGCGCCCCCTCCAGGGTGTGTTCCTGCCTTGCTACCCATGATTCCACGTAGGCTCTGGACCCGCCATGACCCTGAATTGGATAAGCGGTTACAGATAATGAATGAATGAATAAATTTTCTTCCATAATAACATGTATGCCATATTATGGGAACCTGCTTGATGTCATTGTGTTAAAATAAAATAACGGTTGCCTTTACTATGTCTATATACATAAGTCTATATAAACATTAGATTAGGCCATTCTGTGCACTGATGTAGAATCTTGTAAGACAGAGCTGATCGTGTTGGCCACCAGAAATCATGTCTGCTTGAAGTAGAGAAGGTTCCTTTTACATTTGCATGCTCTGCTGCTTTAAACATTCCCATTAAATTAGCACACACAAGACGGCAGTAGTGATTTTACACAATTTGTCTCATAGAAAATAGGCATTCTTATTCACGTGTTCATTTGTGTTCTTCCTTTATTCATCCATTTTGCCGTATTTGGGAAGTTCTGGCTTTTACTCCAGAGGACTGTTTCTGTCCCTAAACTAGCTACAGGAAAGAACCTTAAAAGCTTACAAGCTGATTTTATCATCTGATAAAGGTTGCTGTTTACCACTAAATGATATACTGCCTGCCAAACTTTGTAAGTGGATGGTTCTACAACAGTGGCTCCATTATAACTGCGACTTATTGAGAGAAGTTTTCATTGCCATGTTTGTCTCTGAGCAGAGGGGTATTCCATTAGAAAAGCCCACTCGTATAAAAAAGCCACACCATGCTGGCAGGCCCCACATCCATCCACAAAAAAGCCTTCTCCCGTAGTGTAAACCGTGGTGGTGAAAACATTGTAAATGCTAAGTAAAACACACCACCGGAACAGGATGACTGATACAGAAGTGTCAGGAAATGCACCACTTTCCTTGTAAATGTAGCTTTGATACAAACATTCAAATAAGGCCGCACACTCCAGATGATCCTCTTGACCACACAGACGTAGCCAGATCACAAAGAGAGCACTGGTCCAGCATCTGCTGCAACGTAGCGGAGTGATTTATCTCTGTCTCTCACAAATATTAGTTCAGCCAACCCAGCGCAACCAGGTTTCTAATCAGACGGTGAAATCAGCCTCCTGCGTGACAGCTCCGAGCCCTTACAGAATGCTGTTTACATTTGACTGCAGGATCCCGACATATATTCCTGTTAGCAGAATAAGCCCTGCCAGCTTGTGCGGAATTTTGGTCTTGCTTGCCACCGTGGCAGTGTGTTAACAGTGTGTTAGCAGCGTGTGCTTAAATGAAGGATTTATAGCTTGTTAGAGCCCTGTTAATTACACATTGTAATGCCGTGTAAGGGCTGATGCATTTCTGTTAATAACACTGTGGGGACATATTTCTTTTGACTGTCCTCTTTGAGGCGCTTGCTCTTCAGGTGTTAAGTGGATGTCCTAATTAAAAGGGGATGATGAAGCCCTAGTTACGCTGCTTAAACAGGAAATGCACAAGTGCAAATTAACTGAAAGCTGGGAGAGTGCCTTTAAATTATGCGCTCCATTACAGAGCGCTAGTCAAAGTATACAAATGAAGTTGCAGGTTGATGTGAAATTTTTGAACCGCACGCTTCCTTTCAGATGCTGTATGTGCCTGACCAGCATATGTAGAGTCTTGAGTCCAGCAGTTTGAGAAACTCAGGCCAGTTACTTTGGCTCATGTAACAAATATGATTCCTTTGGATACAGTACCCTAAATTTAGCATTTGGCGTATTCTTACGCACATAAACAAACAGTTCAAAGCTTCATTTCTGGATCATGATTTCTTGGATTTTCCCATAATATGCGTGCATCTACCAAATAAAGCTGGTTTGACTGAGCTTCAATCTTCAGAGTTCCTGAGCTTGGAAAAATGTGTATTCAAAAATGGCCCAAGTGTGCCAGCAACTCAATACCACTGCATTCTTCCAGACTATGGGCCCGGCGGGGGCACTGAGTGCATATTTTCAGAGACATGATAAGCATCACTTTGGAGTTCACAGGATGGACAGGGAGCTGGCACCCGTTTGGTTAATGTTCTTTTTTTTTTTTTCTGAAATTGCATTATGGACTCTGTGAAAGAGAACATTAAGTTCCTTGCTTAACCTTCTTAGGAACTCTCCTCTGCTCACTGTGTTCACCACTCCTGCAGGTCCAAGTATGATGATATACTACTTGTCAATGTCTGTTTTCTTTTGGACAAGCAGTGAGAAGTCAGACAGCATAAAATTCAGTTTAACCATCAGCTGGATGCTTTTTTGGTGCTGTGTTATATTTTCTTTAATTTAGTTTTATGGTTTCCAGATGATCTGATCCAATTTTAGTCCAGGACCTTAAGCATATACTGTTCAACTTTAGACCTTTCCACTATGTGAGTGCATATCAGTCCCTTGTGAAAAAGAAAGTATACTTCAATTGTGCTGAAGTGCTTATTTTGGAGCTACTAATTTGTACCAAATCACTACAAATATATAAAATATATTAATTTACACTAAATATATACAGAGTATAATAGTATGTTATTTTTGCCACACTTCTAATATAATATCAGTATATTAATGTGCTTAGTATAGTGTAAGTAATGTGTTTATTATTTACAAGTCTTGTAATTTGTAATACTGTTTGTTAATTTATATTAGTCACTTTTATTTATTTATTTGTTTTATATTTGTTACAAATTCAAACATTTTTTTGATTAACCCCAGACTGTCCTTTTATGGACACCGTTGTAAGAAACGTCCCCAAAGGTGCGATTTAGAGCGGAGGTATGCTTTAACATTTTAATAAATAACTGAATCAGCACAGCAGATAACATACTTCAACTACAAAAAAAAACAAAACAAAAAAAAAGTTAATCCGTCAGCATTACAGTATATTTGTGTTTTCTGTTTCCTCTTAAATGTTTACAGTAATATTTTTGCTCTGTTGCACTATTTTAAGGCGAACCAGAAAATCCAAGAATCTTTTGAACAAGACGTCAAATTCAGCTTGGGGTTCTGGAGCCTGGCAAGTTATTTACATCGTTGTCTCACTTTTCTCACCTCCCCAGTGGGTTTAGTTGGGTATTTTATGGTTTCATGCTCCTTTTAAGAATCATGTGTTTCATATTCCACCGTTATGAGCTCTGAAAATGTAAACGTGTAGCTAATCTGTCAAAAAAAGAAAATACACTCTGCTCCTCAACTGTGACTCATGTCTTTCTGCTTGGATAGAGGACAATGCTTGTGGACAGCGACCAGTGACAGACTGTTTTAGTTTGGTCGAATGGTAGCCATATAGTGAATGGCAGTCTTTAGAGTGTAAATGATAACAGATCGGTGACAAGAGGTCGCAGACTTTGGGAGCAAAAGGCTGTTTTATACTTAAGTATAGATCCACGTAAATCATGGGTGATTGTATAGAATCATACTTCTAGTAATATTAATTAAATTAAAATCTAAAGTTTAATAAATACAGCGCCTTCCTGATGAAAATGGACATATGAAGCTGATGAAAATATAGACATTTGAAGGAGGAGAGAGAAATTACAGCTCATCATACAGAACTTTGTAAAGTTCTGAAAAGTAAAGTAAACACTGATTGGTTGTCAAGTAGCCATGTTCACAAGACCCAAAATATACTCTCCTTGAACTAGTGCTAAAATAAAATGGAGTCATTTGAGATTTGTTTGTTAGAGGAGCTACTGCAGCGTAATTCTTGTGTAATTAAAGTTCAAACATCCAAAAATTTCCTTTATTTTTTTTCAATATTCTCCTGCTTCCGTTCCATGTGCAGTGGAGTGCAAGACTTTCTTCTTCATTGTTCCTTTATACATTCTGGTTTGAAAGCTGGCCTTTAGTGTACATATTTATTCACTATATATTTTAATTTCCCCAGTTTTAGACCGACCCATTCACTCTGTGGCCATATGCACCAATTTAACACTGGCTGCTTTTTCAATAAGACAAAACACAGGGTCACCAGTCATGAGAGAACATTTAGGATACATATCTATAGCACAGTGACAAAAACAGTCTGTTTATTTCTGTTTGAAACACCAATATAAAAATTAATTGCAGTCATAAACCCACACAATTTTTATAATTGGACCGTTTAAGTGTAAAAAGTGGTTATTTTGTAGAATTGTTTAAAACAACTGCTATTTTTGGCACTTTTATTTAAGTCTTTGTTTTGTGAATAAATGTATACATAAAACTAGCCAGCCCTTTCTCGTATACTGATTAAGTGCATTTGGGATTTTCAGTGTTGGACGCTTAACACAGTAGCAGGGCTTTGTTGTTTGACCTAGAAAAGGAAGATTGCAGTTGCATACTAATAAAAGTGCCTAAATTGAGATGATTGATGCATGCAGCCACTCCCCTGTACCGTGCATGACCTTCCCCAGTGTGTCCCTGTGCGTCTCTCCTTACTATGCCCCACACACACACACACACACACACACACAGACACACACACATCCCACTTCATCTCAAAACTCCAACACTTACAAATTAATGTCACCCACCATGATCTAGGTGCATACTCAGCTGAAGCCAGCAGCTAAATCATCTCCCCTTTTGTCCACCTCCCGCTGGCCCCTCCTCTAAAGCAGTGAATTGAAAGGTGAAGGAAGTTCTGTCTTTCTCCGTTTTCTTCTCTGTTGACTTTATTTCACCTTTCTCTCACCCATAACCCCCTCCTGCCTGGTGAACTCCAAATGCACTTTGACTCCTTCGTGGCCACTTTTTTGGGCATTTGGTGTGTGTGTGTGTTTGTTTATATTACATGGTGGGGTCCGCAACCTGTTAGCACACTCACGGTGTGGGGACCAAAAACATGGTGGGGACCGGTTTGCTGGTCCCCACAATGTTTTCAGCCAAAATGGGTCAGCTGACTCAGGAGGCTATGCTGATATGGGTGGTGCAGTTTTTTTTTTGGCCCCCATGCTTCACACAAACCTGACAGCAGTGTGTCTCATCTGTGTGTGACTCTGCTCACCACGCCCCCGGTGGCACTCGGTGGTATTGCATGAACACACAGATCGTGGGGGTCCGTACACACTTCACTACCGCGTCTACGCAACACTGATAGTGACTCATATTAAATGAACTAGGGTCCTTTAAACACTGCATTAATGGCTCCTTCTCCAAGGTAAACACAAATAAAACACCGTACACAACTAGTTAGTCTTTTAAACATAGAAAATAATCTTAACAATAAATGTACATGGACATATATTTAGTTACAAAATATTAATCCTGGTGTAGTATATTGTAAGTTAGTGAGGAGGCAAATTAAATTGTTTAAATTAAAACTTTTAGTTCAAACATCAGCGTTATAAAGTCTTTAATGGTGACACGTTCAACAGTAAAATACATATACGTGTAAATATAGTCCACTCTTTATGTATTAAAATAGCTCAGCCGAACATTTGGTTGAAGATAATGGCTCTGTGTAATGGAAGCGAATATAAAATGGCGGTTTGTAGTTTTCACCGTTCTACATTGAATGAAGGAAAAGCAACTCGGAACTACAAAGGAACTACACTTCCCATAATCCCTCTGTTCCACGAAGAGTCTGCGGGGTCGTGCACAGGACGAGCTGAAAGGTAATAAACAACGGCTTAAATATATGGCTTTACTCGGTAATGTAACGCTTATTTTAGTCGTATTTATGTGTATATAGAGAGAATGGGAGTTATTAAGCTGTTTTAAATGTTTTAAAGGGCTATATTTCCGTGCGAGAGGAGTGCAGAGAGAAAGAGGCCCGTGAAATGTGACGTTAAAAGCTTTCGTGCTTTAGCTAACGCTATACTGGATATAGAGAGAATATTCGGCTGGTTTTGTAAAATTAAGTTTTTAGAGGACTCTGTTTCCATGAATGCGTGTTGGAGACAGAGAGACAGGTAGAGAGTTTTATTAAAACTGTATTTTCAGTGCATTCACTTGAGAGAGAAAGACAGACGGGAAAGTTAAATTAAAGTGCCAATATGTGGGTTTTTGTAATTACTTTAAATCACGTAAAAGTGCTTAAATATATGGCTTTACTCGGTAATGTGACGCTTATTTTAGTCGTATTTATGTGTGTATATAGAGAGAATGGGAGTTATTAAGCTGTTTCAAATGGTTTAAAGGGCTATATTTCCGTGTGAGAGTAGTGCAGAGAGAAAGAGGCTCTTAAATGTGACGTTAACAACAGCTTTCGTGCTTTAGCTAACGTTATACTGGTTATAGAGAGAATAATCGGCTGTTTTTGTAAAATTAAGTTTTTAAAGGACTCTGTTTCCATGAATGCGTGTTGGAGACAGAGAGACAGTTACTTCAGCTGTTTACATTATAGAGGCCAGTTAGAGGCAAGTGTTTAAGGCGACGCTTCATTTGTAAATGTTTAATATTGAGAGTAAACATGATATTTTATTAGAATCATATAATCAGAGTTTTATTAAAACTGTATTTTCAGTGCATTCACTTGAGAGAGAAAGACAGACGTGAAAGTTAAATTAAAGTGCCAATATGTGGGTTTTTGTAATTAGTTTAAATCACGTAAAATTGCTTTGAGATGTTAAAAATCTGCAAATCTAAAACAATGTGTTTGACATTGTAGCCTATGATTATATTTGCAACTCCTTCATTTGAAAGTCAGTGAGCATTTGGTGTGTACTATAGGCCTGACTTGCTTGTAACATTTGGTTTGTTTGTATTTGTTTACTTCTAGGGGGAGAGAGATTTTGGAGAGGGAGACAGCAGAAGCCGTTCCTGGGCAGGTGGAAAGAGGAAAAGGAGAGTAATGCACTGACCCCTCGACTGATCTGCATCTAAGCTCAGAATACGAGAACTGTTTATTCACATTTAGATGTGTACTTACAGTAAGTGAGTGAATGAATTACTGTGTTCCTCCATAGTCCCAGAATAACCTTAACATGCTCCCTATTCTCCTCACAAACATTCATCAGTTCCTCAAAGTACTCCTTCCACCCTTCAAATATCATCTCTTCATTAGTCTGCACAATACCTTCTGCATTCATTATCATCCTAACATGCTGTACATCCTCACATCCTGTTCCTCTCTCATCTCGCCAGTCGATACATGTCTTTTATTCTAACCTCACTATCCATATTCTCATACAACTTTTCATGTGCATTTTCCCTAGCCTTTGTCACTTCTCCGTTTGCTTGATGCTGCATTTTTTTTGTATTTCTTTAGACATCTCTCTTGAGATTCCAATTCTATTTTGTCGACCTCTTCCTTCTTAAGATTTCCTGCATGATCTCCTCATTCCAGCACAAAGTCTCCTCCCTTCCTTCCTCTGTCCATACAACAAACGCAGTACCTGTAGCCGATTCCCTCACTGCTTTTGCAGTCTCTGCCCATCTGTCCATCACCTCGTCCACCCCACCTAGCATCTGCCTCACCTCCTCCCTGAATCACACACCGTACTGTTCTTACTTTAACGTCCACCATCTGATCTGTGATTTAGCCCTCACCCACTTCCTTTTCTTCACCTCCAAATACATCCTACCTACCACCACCGTCTGATGCTGCCTTGCTATACTTTACCACTGCCACCACCTTACAGTCACTAAATTACTTCAGGTTGCTTCGCCTGCATAAAACATAGTCCACATGTGTAGACCTTCCTCTACTCTTAAATGTCACCCTATGCTCTTCCTTCTTCTGAAAATAAGTATTTACTACTGCCATTTGCATTTTTTGGGGCAAATTCTACCACCATATCAGTTACCTCTCTCCTTTTACCAGTCATAGTGCTAACGTTCAGTGTTTCCACTCTCACCTCCACCTTCCTCACCCTCTTCTTTATTTTGTCTCTCAACTCTTGTTCCCCCTCTCCTTCTCCTCCTGTGACCAACAGTATCACAATTTCCACTGGTACACTGGCAGGAAACAATCCCAATGGTGGACGTTGTTAACCCGGGCCTTCTCTGATCGATATGGAACTCTTGTTAGTGATCTGCATTGTTAATTTGACATAGTTTATACAAAAGATAATCTTTCTGACACAACCCTCCCTATGTATACACGCTTGGGACCAGCATTACAATGCAATGTATTTCAGTGGCTAGGTTATGATTTGTCTGCCTACATTTACGCATATTGTGAGTTCCAGGAGGACAGTACAACTGAGACGGAGGAGAGTGAAAGCACTTGATGAAGCAGCACAGAATGTCATCAGTGCCACTATCAACACCAATGTATTGGAAGGTATCTCTAAACACATATAAAGGTAAATCTAGTATAATCTTTTCTACAAGATTAAATTGTGCATTATGTTTTTTTTTTTTGCCTGCATAGTTCACTTAATGTTTTAAATTAGCAGCCTTTAAGCAGTTGTAGAGTAGTTATTTGTAATATAAGGAGTACTGGTAAAATTCAGCTTTTTATTTTTATTTTCTGCTAAATGCTAATGTGTTTTTAAAACTTTTCAATTGTTGAACTGAAGCTAGGTTATGCATAATATGTAGATTAAAATAAAAGATTGTGTATTCATTAAATTACACTGATAGTCTCATTTGTGGTTACCAAATGTTTAATATTAAATTGTGATATTTCATTAACTGTAGGCTGTTTTACTGTTGTTTGAAATCTCTGTAGAAGGCATGAGAGGACACCGCTGACATGATGGACATGGTAGAACAAACCCCCTGAGCTTCCGGTCCTGTGCTCAGCGCTGGAGCTCCGTCCTCTGACTTGGAGGTATTTAAAAAGGTTTCATATACATATAGTCACTGAAATAGGTTTTAGTGAGGCAGGTCACTGTGGTCAGTTGAAGTTAATTTCTCTGGTACAAAATTGTGATAGCTCATGGCTTTTGGGTGAGGCCTTAGGGATGGTACTGGTTACACATACTCTCAGGTCGTACGTTGTGGGGACCCTCTCAGGACGGAACTATTGAAAAGGTTTTGGTCAAATGTGCACACACACACTGTCAGGTCTAGCATAGTGGGGTCCCCGTTTAGGGAGAAACACCTACTAAAGCAGTACACTCACAGGTCAATATACAGACAGTTTATCTGAACTACAGTGTACATTACCCCATGACTGATGTCACTGAGGGTCTAGTTTGAATTTGTTATTATTTTCTTTTCTGACACACCTCTTTAAGCTTATATTAGTGACACACACTGTCAGGTCTAGCATAGTGGGGTCCCCTTCTAGGGAGACACTCCTACTATAGCAGTACACTCACAGGTCAATATACAGACAGCGTTTCTGAACTACACTGTACATTACCTCATGACTGATGTCACTGAGAGTTTAGTTTGAATTTGTTATTATTTTCTTTTCTGACACAGCGCTTTAAGCTTATATTAGTGACACACACTGTCAGGTCTAGCATAGAGGGGTCCCCTTCTAGGGAGACACTCCTACTATAGCAGTACACTCACAGGTCAATATACAGACAGCGTTTCTGAACTACACTGTACACTAGCTCATGACTGATGTCACTGAGAGTTTAGTTTGAATTTGTTATTATTTTCTTTTCTGACACAGCGCTTTAAGCTTATATTAGTTACACACACTGTCAGGTCTTGCATAGTGGGGTCCCCGTTTAGGGAGACACACCTACTAAAGCAGTACACTCACAGGTCAATATACAGACAGTTTATCTGAACTACAGTGTACATTACCCCATGACTGATGTCACTGAGGGTCTAGTTTGAATTTGTTATTATTTTCTTTTCTGACACAGCTCTTTAAGCTTATATTAGTGACACACACTGTCAGGTCTAGCATAGTGGGGTCCCCGTTTAGGGAGACACACCTACTAAAGCAGTACACTCACAGGTCAATATACAGACAGTTTATCTGAACTACAGTGTACATTACCCCATGACTGATGTCACTGAGGGTCTAGTTTGAATTTGTTATTATTTTCTTTTCTGACACACCTCTTTAAGCTTATATTAGTGACACACACTGTCAGGTCTAGCACAGAGGGGTCCCCTTCTAGGGAGACACTCCTACTATAGCAGTACACTCACAGGTCAATATACAGACAGCGTTTCTGAACTACACTGTACATTAGCTCATGACTGATGTCACTGAGAGTTTAGTTTGAATTTGTTATTATTTTCTTTTCTGACACAGCGCTTTAAGCTTATATTAGTTACACACACTGTCAGGTCTTGCATAGTGGGGTCCCCGTTTAGGGAGACACACCTACTAAAGCAGTACACTCACAGGTCAATATACAGACAGTTTATCTGAACTACAGTGTACATTACCCCATGACTGATGTCACTGAGGGTTTAGTTTGAATTTGTTATTATTTTCTTTTCTGACACAGCGCTTTAAGCTTATATTAGTTACACACACTGTCAGGTCTTGCATAGCGGGGTCCCCATTTAGGGAGAAACACCTACTAAAGCAGTACATGCACAGGTCAATATACAGACAGTTTATCTGAACTACAGTGTACGTTACCTCATGACTGATGTCACTGAGGGTCTAGTTTGAATTTGTTATTATTTTCTTTTCTGACACAGCTCTTTAAGCTTATATTAATGACACACACTGTCAGGTCTTGCATAGTGGGGTCCCCGTTTAGGGAGACACACCTACTAAAGCAGTACACTCACAGGTCAATATACAGACAGTTTATCTGAACTACAGTGTACATTACCCCATGACTGATGTCACTGAGGGTCTAGTTTGAATTTGTTATTATTTTCTTTTCTGACACAGCTCTTTAAGCTTATATTAGTGACACACACTGTCAGGTCTAGCATAGAGGGGTCCCCTTCTAGGGAGACACTCTTACTATAGCAGTACACTCACAGGTCAATATAAAGACAGCGTTTCTGAACTACACTGTACATTACCTCATGACTGATGTCACTGAGGGTCTAGTTTGAATTTGTTATTATTTTCTTTTCTGACACAGCTCTTTAAGCTTATATTAATGACACACACTGTCAGGTCTTGCATAGTGGGGTCCCTGTTTAGGGAGAAACACCTACTAAAGCAGTACATGCACAGGTCAATATACAGACAGCTTATCTGAACTACAGTGTACATTAGCTCATGACTGATGTCACTGAGGGTTTAGTTTGAATTTGTTATTATTTTCTTTTCTGACACAGCTCTTGAAGCTTATATTAGTGACACACACTGTCAGGTCTAGCCTAGTGGGGTCCCCGTTTAGGGAGACACACCTACTAAAGCAGTACACTCACAGGTCAATATACAGACAGTTTATCTGAACTACAGTGTACATTACCTCATGACTGATGTCACTGAGGGTCTAGTTTGAATTTGTTATTATTTTCTTTTCTGACACAGCTCTTTAAGCTTATATTAATGACACACACTGTCAGGTCTAGCATAGAGGGGTCCCTTTCTAGGGAGAAACTCCTACTATAGCAGTACACTCACATCTCAATATACAGACAGCTTTTCCGAACTACAGTGTACGTTACCTCATGACTGATGTCACTGAGGGTCTAGTTTGAATTTGTTATTATTTTCTTTTCTGACACAGCTCTTTCAGGTTATATTAGTGACACACACTGTCAGGTCTAGCATAGAGGGGTCCCCTTCTAGGGAGACACTCCTACTATAGCCGTACACTCACAGGTCAATATACAGGCAGCGTTTCTGAACTACAGTGTACCTTACCTTATGACTGATGTCACTGAGGGTCTAGTTTAAATTGGTTATTTACTTTTCTGATTCAGCTCTTTCAGGTTGTATTGGCGGTTGTATTGGTGGTATAATCTGAAATTGTTACTTGTGTCAGGACAAATGTGTCTTACATTTTTTAATACCATGGTGTATCCATGTCAAGTCAATTTGACTCAGCAATTGTTTAACTGATGAGAGATTAAACATGTTGTAAAATGTATTGCACTTTAAATACTAATGTATTTGTGTGTGGTGTTCACCGAAATGTTTTACTGTTTTTTGAAATCTCTGTAGAAGGCATGAGAGGACACCGCTGACACGATGGACATGGTAGAACAAACCCACTGAGCTTCCGGTCCTGTGCTCAGCGCTGGAGCTCCGTCCTCTGACTTGGAGGTATTTAAAAAGGTTTCATGTCCATATAGTCACTGAAATAGGTTTTAGTGAGGCAGGTCACTGTGGTCAGTTGAAGTTAATTTCTCTGGTACAAAATTGTGATAGTTCATTGCTTTTGGGTGAGGCCTTAGGGATGGTACTGGTTACACACACTCTCAGGCCTTACGTTGTGGGGACCCTCTCAGGACGGAACTATTGAAAAGGTTTTGGTCAAATGTGCACACACACACTGTCAGGTCTAGCATAGTGGGGTCCCCGTTTAGGGAGAAACACCTACTAAAGCAGTACACTCACAGGTCAATATACAGACAGCGTTTCTGAACTACACTGTACATTACCTCATGACTGATGTCACTGAGAGTTTAGTTTGAATTTGTTATTATTTTCTTTTCTGACACAGCTCTTTAAGCTTATATTAGTGACACACACTGTCAGGTCTAGCATAGAGGGGTCCTATTCTAGGGAGACACTCCTACTATAGCAGTACACTCACATCTCAATATACAGACAGCTTTTCCGAACTACAGTGTACGTTACCTCATGACTGATGTCACTGAGGGTCTAGTTTGAATTTGTTATTATTTTCTTTTCTGACACAGCTCTTTAAGCTTATATTAGTGACACACACTGTCAGGTCTAGCATAGTGGGGTCCCCGTTTAGGTAGAAACACCTACTAAAGCAGTACACTCCCAGGTCAATATACAGACAGTTTATCTGAACTACAGTGTACATTACCCCATGACTGATGTCACTGAGGGTCTAGTTTGAATTTGTTATTATTTTCTTTTCTGACACAGCTCTTTAAGCTTATATTAATGACACACACTGTCAGGTCTAGCATAGTGGGGTCCCCTTCTAGGGAGACACTCCTACTAAAGCAGTACACTCACATGCCAATATACAGACAGTTTATCTGAATTACAGTGTACATTACCTCATGACTGATGTCACTGAGGGTCTAGTTTGAATTTGTTATTATTTTCTTTTCTGATAAAGCTCATTAAGATTATATTAGTTACACACACTGTCAGGTCTAGCATAGTGGGGTCCCCTTCTAGGGAGACACTCCTACTAAAGCAGTACACTCACAGGTCAATATACAGACAGTTTATCTGAACTACAGTGTACATTACCCCATGACTGATGTCACTGAGGTTCTAATTTGAATTTGTTATTATTTTCTTTTCTGATACAGCTCTTTAAGGTTGTATTGGTGACACACACTGTCAGGTCCAGCATAGAAGGGTACCCTTCTAGGGAGACACTCCTACTATAGCAGTACACTCACAGGTCAATATATACACAGCGTTTCTGAACTACACTGTACATTACCTTATGACTGATTTCATTGAGGGTCTAGTTTGAATTTGTTATTATTTTCTCTTCTGACACAGCGCTTTAAGGTTGTATTGGTGACACACACTGTCAGGTCTAGCGTCGTAGGGACCACTTCTAGGAAGACACTCCTACTACAGCAGTACACTCACAGGTCAATATACAGACAGCTTTTCTGAACTACAGTGTATGTTACCTCATGACTGGTGTCACTGAGGGTCTAGTTTGAATTTGTTATTATTTTCTTTTCTGATACAGCTCTTTAAGTTTTTATTGGTGACACACACTGTCAGGTCTAGCGTCGTAGAGACCACTTCTAGGGAGACACTCCTACTATAGCAGTACACTCACAGGTCAGTATACAGACAACATTTTCTGAACTACAGTTTACGTTACAGTGTATTTCTCTAAGTAATATGCATTTTCCCCAAGTATTTTTTTTCTTTTCCACACCTGCTGACTAGATTTTCAGCTGGTTCTGATAACTCCTCCACAGCTGCCTATAGTTTTCGGCACCTGATATCGAAGTTCACATGCATGGATGCAGCAAACTTGGCTACAAATCCCATAACACCTATCTCTACTGGTCTTGCATGTGCCTGCCACCCACGTTCTGTACAGTTCCCAAACTTTGTTCGATATTTGGACACTGAAAGCTGTGTTTGGTATTGAACCAACACAGGACACCATTTATTATATTGTTTTGAGGTTAGACTGTAAAAACTTATAGTTTGAAACAGACAGAAGCTCTGCAGGTCTCCCTTAGCCAGAGGGAGGGGCAGGTACTCCACAGAACATGCTTCTCATTGGTCCTCACTTGTATTAACTGTCCATGATTTATTTATATAAATTGTAATTAGTGAAGTATTTAAAATAGTAAAGCTATAAATGTGTCCCTAAATTTGGTTTCAGAAAGTTGGCAGCCTACAATTTCATAAATCACACTGCTTATTATTATAGAAAGAATAATTTTCCACACACTTTTACACAGGCCCACCCAAAGATCAATTTGTGGCTATGCCACTGATGTAGTTAACGTTTAGTCATAGTTCCTAGTTTGAATAAATGTAATAATATAAACTGGACTTGCTGCCACATCAGGCCATTGGTCTCGTTACACATACAAGGCTGGGGTTTGCATTCTTGCAATTTGCTGCTGATACAATTTAAATACAAAAATTCAGGTATCTCGTTTCCACCTGCCACTATCACTTCTCTCATTGAAGTGTTTGTAAAATAAAATAACTGTAGTTAGTAAGGCCTACCGATTTACATAGACTTAATATATTAACCGAAATAATAAATCTTGTAAAGTACTGTATGAAAAAATATGAGAATGACACCCTGCCTTTACGATGTTTGTTGGATGTGGCCCTTGAGTAAAAGTAATTGGGGACCCCTACTCTATTGTATCTCTGATAGTGCATTTCCACCAAAAAGGAACCAGAACGGTTCCAGTTCGCAAGGTGAATTTGGAACCGTTTGGTATGTTTCCATCTACACAAACTGGTTCGCGACCTAGAAAAGTTTGTTCCCAGCTGAGTTTCAAATGAAGCGTTATTGCACTGCGGAGCTTGACAGGGTCATTTACAACGTTTCAAATAAATAAATAAAAAGAAATAAAACAGGAACACGCCCTGTTTTTTTGTTTCTGGTGCTGTTTGTGTGCTATTCCATTTGTGTTGGTCAGAGCCGCAGCTCTCGGTTACGTTTCTCTGCTGTTCACAAGCTCAGCAGGACGGCTCTGAACTCGGAAACATTTACACAGTATTATATCTCACTCGGGTCTGACTTCATGGTAAACAAAGAATAAACAATGACTCTAACAATGAGTCTAACAGTCTTTGGTGCTGGCGCTGTATTCAGGCACAGCGACTCCCCCGCTAATGACGTATACCTGTTTCCCCTTTAAACGTGTAGAAACGCAGCAGTTCATTGGAAAGAATCAAGGTTCCAAGAATCAGGAATGGAACCGGTTTAGGAGCCAGAGTTCTTTTGGTGAAATAGCGCTGTGATTGACAGCAACAAATCAATGTTCTGATCGGTTAAATAAACCTCACTATATGATTGGTACAGCTAAAGCTTTCCTATTGGTACATCAGTTGGCCAATCAGGGTCACAAATTCACAACTGTGAAAAGAGATTTACACAAGCAGCAGAGAAGGTGAATGTGTGCATTTTTTGTCACATTTGGAACATACAGGTTTGCTCTGGTGCATTTTAAAACAATACTCACAAATGTAATGGACTTTGTAACTGCTTTTGAGCAACTACATACACGAAATTTTAACTGTGCTTGAGCAACTACATACACGTAAAACTAAAATCCACAAATGTATTGGAATGCACAAATTTAAAACAACAACTACAATAATAAATTAAATTCACAAATGTGCAAAAAAGATTTGCATTTGTAAATGAAATGTTGTGAATGTGTGAATCAGTAACTTCTCAAACGGTTTAAAATGTGCAAGAGCAAACCTTTTTAAAGTTCCAAATGTGACTGGGGGAATTTTTGAATGAGATGGAAAAATCCACACATTCTCCTTCTCTGTTGCGTGTGCGAATCTCTTTTTGCAGATGCGGATTATTTTGACGGCCAATTGATGGACCAATAGGAAATCTTTAGCTGGACCAATCAGATTGTGAGGTTTGTTTAACCAATTGGAACATTGATTTGTTGCTGTCAACCATAGCGCTTTTCCACAAAATGAACTCAGGTCCGTGAACCGCCGCGTTTCTACGGACAGCAGAGAAACGTAAACAAGAGCCGCAGCTTTGATCAACGCACATGCAATTGCGCCTAACTTCACCAGAAATGCATAAAAATGGGGCATGTTCCTGTTTTTTCCTATTATTTATTTATATGAAACGTTGTGAATGACCCTGTCAAGCTCCACTGGGCGATAACGCTGTATTTGAAGCTCTGGGCTCTTGGTTACGTTTCTCCGCTGTTCACAAGTTCAGCAGGATGCCTCTGAACTCAGCCATAGTGTCTCCGTTCATGATGTATTCCTGGTTCCCCTCAAAATGTGTAGAAATGCGGTGGTTCACTGGAAAGAACCAATGTTCCTAGAATCAGGAACAGAACTGGTTCAAGAACCAGAGTTCTTTTGGTGGAAAAGCACTATGGTTGACAGCAACAAATCCGATTGGTTAAACAAACCTTGCGACCTTGATTGGTCCAGCTAAAGCTTTCCTATTGGTCCATCAATTGGCCGTCAAAACAGGGTCTTTAATTCGCAACTGCAAAAAGAGATTCGCACACACAGCAGAGAAGGCGAATGTGTGTTTTTTTCCATCTCATTCAAAAACTCCCACTGTCACATTTGGAACCTTTAAAAAAGGTTTGCTCTTGCACATTTTAAGTATTTTACTGATTCACACATTCACAACATTTCATTTACAAATGCAAATCTTTTTTACACATCTGTGAATTTAAGTTATTATTATTGTAGTTGTTTTAAATTTGACGTATACATTTGTGGATTTTAACGTGTATGTAGTTGCTCAAACACAGTTACAAAGTCTGTTACATTTGTGAGTATTGTTTTACAAACTCAAAATTTTTTACCCTTATTTGACTCCAGAACATTAGTGCAGAGAGTACAATGCAGTAATTACAAAGATCTTAAAATACATACAGACCAGTAGACACAACACAGACAACAGTGTAGTTCTTCTTCTCATCAGCCTATGCCTCAAATTCTCATTGATGGGAGCTTGTCTCTTCGCTCACTGTCAGTCACAAGTCTCATACTACTGGATATTTATTGGATATCGAGATCGAGATAGTGTTGATTTGCCTCTGACCTAAGGGTTGTTCCCGTGATCCCCTAAAACAGTCTTTGACAAGACAATCGGGGCTACAATCGTGCAGTGTGATCATATATCAGGAATCCATCAAGAAACATGTAATTGAATGATATTTATGAACGTACTTGTTTTATGAATGAGATGGATTCACTCAAGTATAAAGAAATGGTAAAAAGGTACTCTACTAAGTATTAATTACACCTGTCACAAAGGGTTTTAAAATGTGTTTAATAATTCTGAGGCAGTAGTTATTTTGGGCATTTTTTGTTGGATTGGGAGAAAACAATTTTATCTATTTAAATTGTTATTTTAATCACTTTTTGAAAAAAAAAATAGCTAATAATCCTAATTTGGGGCTTGATACCATTTTGAGTGCCAATGTAGGTCTGTTTTCTCTTTTGCATGTTGTAAGAAAAACAGCCTTATTAAATCATGCAATTTGTGCCCAAAAAGATGTTGGTAAAAGAGAAATTTTTATTAAAATTTAGGCATAGGAAAATTTCCTTTGAGATATATATATATATATATTTTTTTGTCACCTAGGTCCAGTGAATTCCATGGAGTGGAGAAGCTCATGTTGATGGAAAGTTCCTGGAAAGCTGTTTGTTCACTGTATACATCTGAACAGTGGTCTCTTAAACCTGTCTCTGCAATGTTGTGATGTGATTTATATTGTTTTAAAGTTTCTGTTTTCAGACTTGATCAAAGCTCTCTCGGACCAGGCACTTTTTTTACGAACACCTTGTGTCTATACTCACTGTTCATTTCATCAGCTCCATTTACAATGTAGGAGCATTTTGTAGTTCAGCATTTACAGAATAGTGTCCATTTCTTGTGCTGCATGCTTTGTTTACCAGATTTCACCCTGTTCTTCAATGGGCAGTACTCCTAGAGGACCCCCACCTAGCGCGATTTGTTTTGATTCCAGATACATTTCTTGGGGTGAGGTTGTGGTAGTGAAAAGCCAACCAGGGACCAAACAGTCCAGTAGTGTAGGTCCCATGCATTGCACAAGCACAATTAATGTGTTGCTCTGGTATGAGTGGATCAGACATGGCAGTGCTCCTACATGGTAAAAGTAACTAATATAATGGACAGCGAGTGTAAGTACAGTGTTCGTAATGGAGTTCTTGGTTAATATCATAGATGGACTGTCTCATGTCAATTATTCTGAGTTTATATTGTGTGTGTTCATATTGATTTTTAATTTTCTTTAGCCTAGCTAAGCTCATCAGTTATTCAAGGTATTATTTATTTATATTGTGTTTTATTCTCTCAGTTTTTGGCTAACTTCATTGCTTCTACAGTATGTACACATCTGTGCCTGTCTTTTTCAGAATTTAATAAAAGAACAAATTTGTTCAAATAACGTTAAAGGTTAATAAATTAATCTTTAAACTAATGCATCGGCCTGGATTAGTTGTTTTTCTGCATTAATTATAGATTACACATTGTTCTCTCTCAAAATGAAATTGGTCCCCACAAAGAATGAGAACAGGTGATTTGTGTAATATTTGGTCCCCAAATATACTCCAAACCTGAAATGTCCCCACAAGTCACGAGGACGTCTGGTCAGAATCAATTTTGGTGAGATATTTGTAATTTGAAGTGATATTAAGATTCACAAGTGCATTTTGACAAAGCATGATTTTTTTCAAGTCTGTAGCACCTTGGGAAAGGGTGGACCCCACAATGTGAGTATTCCTCCAGGTGACCCCCACAACGCACAGAAACAAGTATGTGTGTGTGTGTGTGTGTGTGTTTGTGTGTGTGTGAGACAAAGAGAGAGAGAGAGAGAGAGAGAGAAAGACAGTGTGTGGAGTGAATACCCTTCTCAAATTTTCTGGCAACCAAGTGGCTGCCCCCAAGAGGTCAAGTGGTTTAGGGCCTTGCGCTGAGCTCTGCAGTGGGGATCAGGCAGTCTGCAGGCATGATGTCTGTTTTACACAGACCTGGAAATCCTGACCACATGCTGCCACAGCCAAGTCCCTAGCAGCACTGCAAATATTTTCACTCTTTCTCATAAAGACAGACACAGGGCCTTGAAAGCGAGGTCAGGAAGAAGCCAAGAGCAGTAACTCCTTCTTTTACTCTCTTTATTTACATTCACAGATTTGTTTTAGAATCACTCTGCCGTGCTTTTCTTGCTAATAATATTTTACTTCTGCTTGTGAGAAGTAAACATGCTGTAAGAACCACAAAATAATACATATAAGGGTGTTTGATCTGACCCCATATATATCACAATAAAGGATTTTACTGAGGTTCAAACAAAGCGGAATGGACAGAATGCACCATCTGACCAATAGTGCCATTTTCACACATTATGAAAACATTATGCAGTTTTTAACACAGAGCTTGTGAAAATAGGCTGATTATGAATGTATTTATTAAGAAGGCCTAAGTTAATCCAATTAGCTAAATTTCAATATTCACTTCATACAATGCCCATGTAGTGGTGGTTGTTGTTGTTGTTGTTTACAAGCACTTTATAATGAGTCTGTTTATGATAAATACTGTTCAAATTCTAAATGTATTATATTGATATAATATATTACAATAAAGGTAACTTATCTGCTACTACCCACCCCCCATATACGTTGTTATAATTATGGCTAGGTGTTGTTTATGCAGACAGAATTTAGCTCTAGATTAGCATTTTCTGTGTCTAGTATAATGTTACAAAGTGCTTTAGTATGTGTTCCTTTTCAAACTGCTATATGTAAATGACCATTATTCTGATTGACTGACCAGTTTTTCAAAAAGCAGTCCTGGCTGGAACACTCTTTACACCTTCTGTATAATTGAGCAGAACTAAATTGCCGGAGGCTGAGTAGAAGGATATACTGTATATGTGAAGGTGTTGATTTTCATGACTGCACAGTAACAGTACATTTAAAGCTTTTCGCTTGAAATGTTTTTGCTGCTTAGCTGGATGGGGTAGTCAATGTTTTAATGATTGTTTACAAAGTTTACAAACAATACTATACTTTTTTTCCCTCCATGTTATGGGCACATTTAACAAGTAAGTGTCTGTTAACGTTTGACCTGTTGGGACAGTAATTAAGTGTCTGTGTTGTTCATCACAGGGCGCTGCTTTTTTTTGTGTGTGTGTGTGTGTGTGTGTGTGTGTGAAATAAGAACAGTGAACAGTGAAATATTATCTCCCCACTAGGGATTAAGGCATGTTTAAATCCTGTTACACTGGCTTAACTTTGTTTAATTATGTTTCATTTTGTTGTTCTTGGCATCCGTTGGTGAGTGTGAATGACGTGTTTGGCCGAGTGTTTTTACTTGTGCAGATGTTTATCTTTGTATCTGTGCAAACGTAAGATTGGTGTTACTTCGAAGGCAGTGACTGATCAATGGTGCACTGGTCATGCTCTCGGTCCTGTCACGACTAACATGGACTGAAGTATCTGGGTAACGAAAATGGATTTAATGACCAAATATGCCTGATTATCTCCTCGCTGCATCACTTTGAGGGAACTTCTGAGGGAGAGCAAAACGTCTGGGAAATATTACAAGTCATTCATCAAGTCCCCTTCATTAGCATAGTGCCGAGTACTTGCAGAAATCTAAATAAAAGTAAAGATTGGGTGCTTTTTCATTTTTTAATGAAAAGCTCTTGGCAAGGCAATATTTTTTATCTTGGGCCAATGAGCCTTGGCTACGCCAAGACCCAGGCCGTTTGAGAGAGGACAGTAGCACTGTGGTAACCATTATATGAAAAATGGTCTTATTCGCTTACTAAACACTAACATAGGTCTGATGAAGACTCCACTGCTGGACCGGCTGACCCACTGAGACCTCTGCATGGATCGTTGCATGTGAAAATTGATGGTGGGGGTTTGGGAGCGTTTAACGTTGTAGCGATAGTTATTGTGTGATATTAATTAGGAGGTTATGGCATTCTTAATTTTTTTCCTGTCAGACTGAGCATGCTCCCAGGTGTACAGGCGAGTTCAAACACGAAGCCCGACATCCAAACGCAGAAATAATGAGTTTCCTTCCTCTTCGCCCCCAAATTTCACTGTGATATACAACTGGCAATTAAGCATGGCCTGGTGATTCAGTGATTAATGCTGGTGCAAGGACTAAAGGAGCTGTGTAGCAGTCCTGATCAGCATCTCCTCCTGCTTAACAGCTTCCCTCCTATTAGCAGCAAGATTGAAGGCTCCATTTACCATTCCCTAACCTTTATGACAGCCCTCTCTTTAATCAGCGCTTTATTTCCATTGTAACACAAATGTCAATGCGCAGGAGAGAGAGAGGGAGAGAGACGCTGTTGAGTAAAAACAGATGGAGATGGGCAGAGTGATTTATATATATTGTATGCTGCTTTTAATTTCATTGACGGACAGAATTGAATAAGTGTGTATGGTTAAAAAAAGGGGTCTGTGCCTTTTTTTTAATCTAACTTATAGTTGACTATGTGCAATAATTTATTCAACCAGTTGCTCTTCTATATTTCACTAAGGAAAAGTTTTACTGACTATTCTGAAAGAAATATGTCCTCTATGCACACAAAAAAGCTAAAATGTCTTTCAGCCCAGTTTGACTCCAACTCATACAACTTGTCTGTGGTCAGTAGACACACTCTGTGGAGAGGCACTGGACTGTAGCTATCACAATTTTATTTTGAGAACAACATTCATGGTCGCTATGTAGTTGAATCTATGGCGGCTAGAGAAGACCACAGAGGATAACACACACATTTTCTCTCTTCTAGAAAGAAGGTCCCAAAAAATACAAACACACTGTCTGGGGAAGGGCCAAGAACTGGGAAGTTAGTGTTTTACCTGTGAGTGAAATATATACATTGGATATTGCATAAACCTACATAATTATCTATGAAGACTTTTACTAAAAATCACTTTTCATAAATGCTGCTTTAGTAAATTTACGTGAGTCTTTGGGACCAGCCCCTGGAAGCTCGGTTTGGGCTGCTCACGCTGGATCATTTGTGAACACACAATCAACCACAAAAAGAGAAAACAAAACTCTCCCATTGATCGTATAGGGTACAAACAGATAATAAAATGAAAGTCTCAGTAATAGTGCAGCACAATCGCATGATGCCTCTGCTTCTTTGAGTGTAACTAGTGTTGTTTGCGGTGTCAGTGCCTTACATCAGCCCTATGAGCTTATGAAGATGTTGTTTGCCATTCAGTGAAAAGTCTAGATTTTAAAACCCCTGGATCTAAGGCCTGGATTTGAAGACCTCTGATATACAGTCTATGGCAGATTTCTTTAAATCTGTACCTTGGAACCAGGTTCCAGGCTGGGATTTTAAAATGGCTGCCTGGTACCTGCAAAACTGTCACACAACAGCTGCAACGGCTATGCACCTGACCAGTCAGGTATAGTGTCATACTGACTGGGCTTTGTAAAATCCCTGGATGAATGAAATAATCATCAATATGACCCTTTATTTAGCATGTATGGTTTTCTAAACACAGAATGTAACTGTTTGGATACAGGGATTAATGGTAGATTATTCTGTTTTGAGGGCTAATTGGAGGGAGATTCCTTTGAGGATGTCCTTGAACTATTCCTTTACAAGCCGTTAGTTGATATTCTGACCCTGTTGACCTTCAGCTTTATAGTGGACCTCATTTTTCTGGCCCTTTCTACTTGGAGTGTTGTTTATAATCGTACACCTCTGTGTATATAACAGTCGATATTTCATTTTGCGTTTATGTACACAGCCTAGTATCTGTTTTATTTGGCCCACAGCAATGCTGTTCTGTGTGAGTACACTGGAGGGGCCCTTACACGCATTAATAGAACTATTTGCTTTGGTGGGCATTGTAGGCCTGATAGGCTCCTAAAATGGGCATGCAGTTTTGCTCTCGCTTTGCCGTTTCTGTTTAGTGGTGAAAGCTTTTGATTTAGCTCCATCCCCCTGGGTGCTATTCAGTTGAATAAGCGACAGTGGTTGTGCAGTGCACAAGGGCACTCATTTTCTCTCTTTCTCTCTCTCTCTCTCTCTCTCTCTCTCTCTCTCTCTCTCTCTTTTACTTTTGCTCTTTTCTCTGCCACCCTCTCTCAGTGGCCAGCTCGTCTGACCTGGGTCATTTTCTCCTTACACCCACTGCTTTTGCTCGGACAGTGTTATATTCTCATTCTCTCTCTCTCTCTCTCTCTCTCTCTCTCTCTCTCCTATCAACCTCTTCTTTTTTTCTCCTCAGCAAGTTTCATAAGCTCAGTAAAGCATGGCCTTCAATTCCCTTGTTCTAGTGTTTTCACTTAAGATCAGGAGTGATGAGCAAAAGGGTTTTCTGGCTCAATCCTTGAGCAAAGGCCTGTCGTGACAGGGATTATTATTTATTTGTCATGGTGGATGTAATAAGCTGTAGGTACAGCATGGAGAGCCCTTGATTTATTGCTCTGTCGAGCGCCACTAGCGGCCCGTCTGCTGTGGCGTGCAGGATGAATACGCTGCTGTCAGCGCTGTCCATCCTTCTCTCGCGCTCCGCTCCCTCCTAACACCTAGCCCATTTCATGCCAGAATACATAAACAATCTTTCATTATTTTGACGCCTTTTTTCATATTTGCTCTTCACAGGACGTGAAGTTTGAATTTATGGGTTTTCCTTTTCGCGTTATTTTGTTGCGTTCGGCGCATTTTTATCTGAATGTGCATCTTTGCAGCAGGAGCATCAGGCTGCGTTGGATTTTATTTGTTGTTGTGTAGCTAATGCTTGCGTCTGATGCCTAATGTTAGAGCGCATTCTTTAAACTGCACTGCAGCAGGGCACTTTGCGAAGGGCCTGCAGGCTCTGTGGTCTAATAAATGATCCGAGCTGCCGCGTATGCATGTGATGAGTGTGGATGTGGATATATGAGCCCGGTCAGTGACACTGGGAGCTCAGAGGAGTGAAGGGAAGATGGCAAGTCTCCTGTTTTGTGCTCCAAAGCGGCCTCACCGCAAACCTGCGCCTGCTGCATTAGTGTCAGCGTGGATGTGGCGTTTGGACACAGTGCTCTATGAAATATCATGCCCTCACCACTGTCAGAGACACAGCACCAAACCCCTTCTGTCAGCTTAATATTTCATGCTAAGCCAATCACGTTTGGTTAGTGGCTTGATGTAATCCAATCGCAGCCCATAAAAGCAGCACCTCCCCCCTCCTGGGCTCCATGCTCCTCTCAGACCTGATGAACCGGTTGAAATCAAGATGTGGAAATATGGCCTAATAGGGCCTCAGCGCTGAAGGAGAGTGACTTGTCTGCTCCTGTCCTTATGTATTTACATTTCTTCCCAGCAGACTTAACCGCCTTACAGGGCTAAGGGATTTGTTAAAGTGGAACTGACTTGGTAAATAGGGCCCTCATTTATTAGTGGGCTTTTTTTTTTTGGAGAACAGGCCTGAGTGAGGCATCAGAGCAGATACTTAGCCCACATTTCGTAGAAGATTGTGGGGTGTGTGGAAGAGGTTGTGGGGAGGGGGGTGGAGGGGGGTCCGCTGGATGAAGAGGGAGAGTGGTGGGAGACAGGAGTTAATTAATATGAGAAATTTGTTTTGTGTTCTAATAAAAGGCTGAGCCGGGGCGGTTTGTCACTTAAACCCGGCTCAGCTGAATGGCTGAAGGGCTTTCTGACTCTAATCTGCGAATTACATTACTCCCGGCACCACATAGCCCAACAGCAAGTGTGTAATAGCGGCATTAATACCGCCGGATGCTGATAATTATAATAGAATTCCATTTTTAAAGGCACCAATAAGTGTTAATTATGTAGAAAACAAGATCCTCTCAGTCTGCGCTGCTGGAGCCAAACTGTCGGTTGTTTGTCTCCACAGGAGGCCCAGGCTTTTTTTATGGGTTAATTTTTTTTCCCCTCTAAGTTATACTCTTATTTATGTTTTTTTTTTCTTTTGTGGATTTTTTTTCTCGGCCATCATCACTAACAGTATGGTTAATAGCAATCATTAGTTATCCAGCAGGGATGGGGGAGTGCTCAGATGCGGGCAGTGAACTGAGAATAGTCATTTGGTCGCTGAATGCGAGTTTGACAGGGCCCATTTATAACCGGCTCATTCTGTAATGTCCAGCCTATTAATAACATTTTGTTGCTGTCTAATTAGAGGTGTTGGATGCAAACAGCCCTGCAGTGAATAACAGGCTGGATGTGTTTTCGTTTCATTTTGAAATGGGTTTGAAATCCTCCTCCATGATCATGACTTTTGGTGGATTTCGCTGTAATGTAAATGTTAATCGTAATGGCATTCTCAGTGCAGGATTCCTCCATGTGTCTGTAATACTATGGCCATGCTTAAGAGCTCCCTTTTTTTTTTAGCTTTCCACATTATGCTTGATATCCCATGCTTTTTGGTTGGTTTTCACAATAAGGGAAAAACATGGGCACCATTTTAGAATAAGACTACACTTAGTAAAGTTCATATATGATTTTAATGCATTTAATGCAATTAATAACCATTTAATAAACAGATTGTAAACCATTAATATAAATTGATAATACACAAAGTGCAACGTTGTCTTGCTGTTTGCCAAATAGTGAACCCACATCCACCTCCGTGACATTAACCCTGTCAGCGTCGTCACATATTTGTCAAATTTAACCATTTAACAACCACGTTTAATCAATTAACCTCTGATAGGATGTCTTTTTAGACATTGATGATCATGTGGTGCACCTTAACACATAAAATGACTAATTTCACATTCTAAAGTCTCAGCATGTAAGTAAGTTCTCTGACACTATTAGATGAAAAAGTGGTCACAGTTTCCTTTTTTGTGTGTTACAAATGTTTATTAATGACCTATAAAGTGTTTACAACCTAAATAATAACTACTTAATAAGCAGATTTTTAAACTTTAACTGTAGTCTTATTTTAAAGTGATACCAAAAATGATTTGGTATGATATATATATATATATATATATATATATATATATATATATATATATATTTATCACTCTCACACAGACCAAAATTAAATTCTAAGTGTCAGTGTATTTTCTGTTGGTAAACCCTCAGATCATAGTGTGGAGTAATTGTGAGCTAAAGTGAGCTCTCGGTGGTGTTTCTTGCTCAGAGCTGGTGGAGAACACTAAGAGTCCCCTCAGAGCTCTGCTGCTCTCAGTCTAAAGCACAGCTGACGTGGGCCTGATGAGCCCTTAATTAGTGATACATTTTCACTGTGTGATTTCTATTGATGTGCGGGCAAGAAAAGACAAATTGAGCCGCGGCCTGACCCGAGTACCAATTGTTTCAGAAAATCCAGTAAACATCTCTCCCTCCCCCTCGCTCCAAATGCCACCCTCCATTTTTCTCACCCTCCTTTTTACTTTCTACCTCTCACTCTCTTTGTCTCTCCTTTTCACTGCTCTGTCTTTATTTTGCTTTGCTCTTTACCCGTCGATTTAGAGGCGTATGAGTTAGAGAATGTGTTTTAATTAGTTTTTGATTAATTGTTCGAAAACGATTTATCTCAGTTTGATTATTCTGGAATATCTTGGAATTCCTTGATACTAGTAGATAAGGATGTTTGTTTGTTTAATGGATTATGGCACTGTCCCACACTTGTATAGGCAAATTCATATAAAGTCATTTCTACTAATACCCTGGTTTGAACTGTGACTGGAGGAACTGTGAGTGTAGCAGAGGAATATGGCCCAAAAAAGAAAAAAAATTATCATGAAATCATACATTTGAAAAAATGAGAGTTTATTTGGACCAGAGTTGAGTGCATACTATTTTGAATTTTAATGTAGGTATAATCTTTTGGAATATTGAAAATATACCGTTTCTGTATATGTATGTATGAGAGAGAGAGAGAGAGAGAGAGAGAGAGAGATGAGAAGACTTGCTGTCTTAGTGTTTTTTTGCTTGCCTGTGCAATATAAGGCGACACACCTCAGGGTCTCTTGGCTGCCTGGCCCCCCATGCCTGGCCGTCAGTAGATGAGGATGAGGAGGGGCTGCAGATGCAGATGAAGGCCTGCCGGCTCTCCCTCTGCTGTGGTGTCTCCAGCATGATTGCAGTATCGAGGATGAAGTCGGCGGTGACAAAGTGCGGCGATTGATGGATGGACAAAGCTGGGAAGTGGATGAGAGAATGGATGAGGGCAGAGGGGGGAGTTTAACACAGGCAAACAGGGAGAGACAGAGAGGAATGACCTGTTAAAGTATTCAGCCACGCAAAGCCCCACTGCAATTTACTCTCAGCTTACTGAGTGCACCCAGGATTCTTTGCATCTGTGTGGATTTTGGCCCCTGTGTGTGTGAGTGTATGTGTGTGTGTGGGGGGGGGGCTCATGACAGCCAGCAGGCACTGCATGATCTCTGATAGTATTGTTCTACCACCGTGTGTGTACTCTTAAAGTGCCGGCTGTCACCAGTGTGCGTTTTATGTTTGTGTTTAAGGGTGAATGCGGAGGCTAGGACGTCTCTGCGGGGTTTTATGGAGCCATCACTGCACAGAGCCACAAATCAAGGCACTCGGTTGTGGAATGAAATAAGGTTCTAATTTCAAACAGAGGACATGGGAGGCAATGTCTTAAGCTGATAACATTATGTTTAACCTGTGTATAAACAAAGAGCAATACATGGGTTTTGGGATATTCTCGTAGGAAAAAGCAGTGTAATAAAATGCAGTACAATAACAAACGGTATAATTTTTTGTGGTGCTGTATTATGCTTTCAGAATATCCGATTATATTTCTGCCTTGGTCTAAAATTCCAGTAGTATTGTCTTATAGTAACCTATAATAATTGTATATTATTCAATAGGACAATAGCTTTTTAAAATTTATATTAACTGTAAGATTATAATGAAGTAATATGTCATATATGATGCACAGTTGAATAATTTAGATGCTGTGGTACAGAAGTTGGCCATTTGATTTTTGTTTTAAGTTTTATTTAAATTGAGTGTTAGCACTGTCACTGCAATCTAATGGTAAAATATTTTAATTCAGTTGACTTCATTTTCTGTGTTTTCCTGCATTAATTATTGTGATATTATAGTGAGTCAGATAAAAGCACACTTTTCCTCCGAATATTATTTATGCTAAAACCCTGGAATAAGTTATACCATTGATACCGTAGAGTAGTGCTGGGCGATATGAGTGCTAATCAATATCACGATTAATTTGGCATTTTACCACGATTACGATTAATGAACAATTTTTGACCCCCATAGTTCAGTGATGAGGCTTGTGCTGTAAATATGCTCCAGTATTAAAGCTGGGACATTTTTTCTAATGTCGCTGGGAGCTTGTTCCTCTCTTGTTTTTTGAGCACTGTTTATATTTGGTGTGTGATTGTGCTTTAGTCGCTGAAACTGTTTTTTTCTCAGCATTTACATCTGACTTCTTTTTGTTCAGTGTCGTATTAATTATAGTCAAACACAGCACGTCCAAACCACAGACACTGTGTTTTTCTTTGGTACAAGACACTCGAGTCGCTCGGTCAGCCGCTGCGTTTAGGTTGCTTCCATGTCAGACGGGCAGAATCACGTGACTACAGCTTGGTAGTGTGGTTTTAAAGGGACAGTCCATGAACACACAGTGGGGACATAACAGAATATAAATAATTGATAGAGACAAGATTACATCGATTAGAAGTTCTGAATGTCAATTTTGATTAATTGCCCAGCCCTACTATAAAGCTTTGGTGTTATTAAACATTGCATTTTATGATAGAACCCTGAAATAAGCTAATGTAGTAGCTTCATTTTACCCTCCTTGCGTTAATAATAGGCTGGTTGTTGTGCAGTCTGAGACTTCCTTTTCTTTTTTTAATTGCTTTAATTGCAGATCTCTTAAATACTTTGCCAAATGCAGTGAATTATATATAAAACCAGCTTGGCATTGGCTAGCATATTTTAGTTTAACTGACTTCCATTCATGCACTGTCCCTGGCTTTAGTGACTGTGGTTCTCTAGAGCAGTAGGGGACTTCAGCCATTTCCTAGTGCTTGAATATGTAATGGCTGCTGGAGGCAGAGATGGGGGCCGGTAACCTTGTTGTCCCGACCGAAGCCTTCCTGTGCGATATGGGGGGAGAGTAGGCAGCGCCTTGGCTGCGGAATGGATTCTCATTACGGCTGGACCTGCTCTACATTAGATGTCATGGGTGGCAGAGAGGGCCCTTTGGAGATGAAGACTAATGCTACTGGCCTCAGGAACTCCGATTAGAATCACACTCATTACTCAGCACCACTGACGGAAGCAATTTAAAGGCCCCGTCCATACTGTACAAGGGGCAGGGCAGACCTCTGTCTTACACACACACACACACACACACACACACAGACACACACACAGACACACACACACACACACACACACACACACGTACGTTCTCCCCCAGTGCTTCAGCCTGTCCACCAAGGACGTTTGGAGGCCAGCAGCCTTTCTCACACATTTCCCCTTTTACCCTTCATTGACTTAATCAGAGGAAAAGAACCCAAGTGGACTGCCATCCTGCACACAGCCCTCAAAGCCAAGGCATGTATCAGAGAACTCATCTCCAACAATGAGCAGAAAGGCAATCCGGCGTGTGGCCGGTGGAATATTGATACAAATGTAAGGTGAGCTTAAAAAAGCCTGCTGTCGCTTTCCGGCTCCTTGTTAAAGATTAGGTGGTCAATATGCGTCAAGCGGGTGTCCAGGCTCGTGATTTAAAAAGGTGTGTGACACACTCTCAAGGCAAGGTTACCCCCGCCCCGCTCCCTGATCCTGATGACTGCCGGCCTAAGGGAATGACAATCGGGAGGTGTGCCGAGGTGCCTGCCATTCAATAATGACTGATTGGCCCATCAATTAGCCGCCATCACTGTGGGAACTCTATCATTGTAATGAAGGAGAAGGCAAGGCTCTAGCTTACCGTCACCATAATGTCACTCCAGCTCCAGGAGATAAAGCGCTCCTCCCATGCTGGGTTTTAAACAGGTTTATTTGATAAATGGCTGCAAGCAAAGCGTGTGCGTCTGCATGCGTATGCGTGCGCATGCCAGTCCGTGCGTGTGTATGTGTGATCATTTCCTTCAATTGACCTTGACAAGGCGGTTTGACGGGGGCAGTGAGCAGTGCGAGATGAAAAATGAATGATGGGACAGAGGCAGGCAGCCAGTCATTCTTGTGTGTGATTAACTGTGAAATCTCACAAAACATACAGCCAAGTCACTTTTTGGCTTATTTATTTATTTATTTATTTCCTATCAAGCTCAAGCTTTTCACTTGCAGTGACATGTCTCCCCTAATCTACAAATGTTCAAAGTGGGGACGTTTTTTGTATTTGTACTCTTGTATTTATTTATTTAACTTATTCTCAGCTGAAAGCCTGTATCCAACATTGTTCTCATATTGTATCTTTTTGTCCCACTTCTAAAGTTTATATATATATATATATATATATATATATATATATATATATATATATACACACTTCATTCATTCATTATCTGTAAGCGCTTATTCAGTTCAGGGTGGGTCCAGAGCCTACCTGGAATCATTGGACGCAAGGCAGGAACACTCCCTGGAGGGGGTGCCAGTCCTTCACAGGGCAGCACACACACTCACATATTCACACCTACGGACACTTGTGTTTTTGGACCATAGGAGGAAACCGGAGCACCCAGAGGAAACCCACACGGACACAGGGAGAACACACCAACTCCTCACAGACAGTCATCCGGAGCGGGAATCGAACCCACAACCTCCAGGTCCCTGGAGCTGTGTGGCTGCGACACTTCCTGCTGTGCCACCATGCCACCCTATATATGCAGTTGAGGCTGAAACATTCCTTATAACTTCAGCCTGAATGGGCGGGGCTAATCCTGAATAGGCTGAGAAGAATGTGTGGGAATGCAAAGGTTATTATAATATTATAAAGACCTGGATGTTTTTATGTGTCTGAAAATGTTTTAACTTAAAATATTATAGCAATATGAAAGTTAAGAAATAAATTAAATAAAAATTATCAAAAAGTGTCCCTAGGTGTGAGTGACTGTGTGTCGCCCTGCTAAGGACTTATGCCCCCTCCAGGGTGTGTGTTCCTGCCTTGCCCCAGTGTTTCCAGGTAGGCTCCAGACCCACCGCAACCCTGAACTGGATAAGTGGTTATAGACAATGAATGAATGAATATATGCATACAGACATATACGTACACACACTGAAATGTCAGACTTTGTTTTTCCAGGTTAGTACTCCTGTAATTCTTCTGCCAGTATTCATCTGTGATATTGGAATTGGAGGGGGTCATATCCATCACAGATGCTGCGGCAGATGATATCACAACTCGTGTGGGGAGCATAAATGCCAATCTAGTCCTCTCTTCTGAGAACAACATTGACTGGTTGATGTTTTAATTAGTCCCCAGAAATATTGAAACGTTTTATTACAACAATAAAGAGAGTGCTTTACATCACCTCCCCACCGAGAGCCATTATTTCTGTGTGGATCCTCCAAGCACTACAGGTTGGTTAATAGCTGTCAATCACTGATTTGTGGGTGTGATGGTGCGGTGATGGCTTTGGTGTATCAGGCCGAGCTGTCTTTGTCCTGTTGTGCGCTGAAGATACAGTTATAAAAGCGTGAGCGGTCTGCTTAGCCTTGTGTAGCAGGCCCTCCTCTCACTATTTTTCTCTCTCTCTCTCTCTCTCTCTCTCTCTCTCTCCCCCCTGACTCCCTCCTCGCTCCCTTTCTCTTTCTCCCTCCCTCTTTTCTCCACTCTTTTTAACAAATGGGCATCAACAGGCCATGAAATAATCAATGCTGATGATCCATCTTGGGCGCTGTCGATATGTTAATGAGTCTGCCTCATCGTTATGGCGACGAGGCCATAAATCATTCCCTTTTACCAGAATGCATAGCAGCTGGTGCGGCAAACCCCTGGCCAGGAATAAAACACTGTCTTTTAACGATTAATGTCCAAACATTCTGCTGCTCTGCTGCTTGATTGTTTTCAGATGCCAAAAAAGTAGGACGGATTGTAAATCAATAAAACAATAAGACAAAGTGTTTTAATAAAAGGAGAGGTTGCGAGTAAATCATCGAGGTTCTCCATTTAGCACAGCTTCCTGGGTAACGAATAATTGGATACCTGCTACCCAGAAGTCATTTTTAAGGTTATAAATGCTTGTGTCTGCTCAGGGTGAGAAGCAAGCTGGCTGGCTGCCTCCAATTTTTCAATTCGGCGTGTGTATGTGTGCGCGCGCATGTGTGTCTGTGTGTGTACGATGGTGGATTTTCTGCAGTCTGGGCACAGAAAACAGACTTTCAATTATTATCTCTCCTTTACATTTTATTTACATACATAAATCTGCCAGTTTACTCTGTGTATATAAAAGCTGACATGTCAGGCACATTAAACTCTGCCAGCTATATGTAGCACTGAGTTTTAGATTTATTTATTATAATTTTTTTTTTATATGAAGAAAAATAAGTCATTTTAATACTAAAGAATATAGGGATCTTATACTTTGTATGTCAGAGAGGACACTTTATTTATTTTATATCCAGTCAAAACAACCATTAGTTACAAGGTATGTATTTTTCAGTGTTGGAAATGGAAGTAGAAAACCTTTATTTTTTTAAGCCTCAACAGCTGAATATTAAATGTTTGTGTTTAGTGTGAGTCTGTCCTGTCCTTTTATTGTAGCTTTCAGTATTTTCAGGAGATTTTGCTTTCAGTTTGTATGTTTTTAGATTTTTAGTGAAATATTTCTTTCTGCATTTAAAAAAAAATAATAAAATACTTTTTAAATTTATGGATATCCATACGGACATTCTTAAAACCGCCTGTAGGGGCTCTTTGTGCAGTGACACAGGACAACTACCCAACTTCCCAAAGTTAACTAACACCCCCCCACCCCACCCCCTTGTTTAAGACAAGTTTAAAAAATGATATTTGTTCTAAAGGTCCTAAAGTTTCTAGAAAACAAAAACATGAAAAAGTAAAGAACCATTAAATTCAATTAATTTTTTAAGAAGTTCTTCACATTCATAGGTCTTTTTTTTTTCCTTTAAGGTCTTTATTTATTTATTTATTTATCTATTTATTTTAAAGGCTTGGCTCCTTAGGAGGCAGTGTCGGGTTTTTTTTTGGCCTTGTCAGTTAGCCTCTAGTCAGTGAATGAATGCTGTGTATAATTGGACCATAAACTGTTTGTCATATATTACAGCTGTAGACATATTTATAGCTCTAAGTACTTTTGCAACAGGGATGCTGGGAATAAATGTGCTTTTAAAAAATGTTTACAGCACTACTGACATTTTTTTGTTTGCATTTAGGTGGACACTGCCTAAATGTGTGTTAATTTGGACTTTACAGAAAGCTGCTGTATCTGTGCTACATTAACAGCATAGCACTGAGGTGGATATAGCTGAAAAATGTAAAAGTGCTCAGAACTACATCTTGGGACCACCAGTAAGCCAGGTTTAGAAATCCCAGCCCAAAGTGTTAGCATCCATTAGCAATGGAGCATGTGCATTGTGAAGCTCCTGCAGATCCAGATGATTGTTTACACTGAGATAGTTCCAGAAAGTCTATGGGTGTGAATGAGTTGTGTGAAGAGCAAAATATGGCTCGACAGCAGTGGAACATTAGGGGAATATGGTATTTGTGTGTCGTGTTCCTCTCTGCAGAGGCACAGTAGATTGTATAGTGTTCTTATATCAATTTAGCTCCTGTTATGGTTATTGCAGCTTAATGCTGTTGTAAAAATTGAACATGACACTAGGGTGATTTATTTTCTGCGTGTTTTCTTAACCTTGGATATTGGATTGTTTGTCAGACTATATCCCTTTGATTTATGACAAAATGTGGGGCTGATAAAAACATGATAAACACACACACACACACACACACACACACACACACACACATTATGTAAAGGTGCCTCTATAACCAGAGTGAGAGTGTGAGAGAGAGAGAGTGTGTCAGGATAGTTTATGCAGGGACATGCAGCGGCTCAGTGTGACAGAGTATGTTTATGATATGTGAGGGTATGGAGAGTGTCCATGAGAAATGCTTTGACATTTTACAGGACTCCTGAGTGCAATCAGGCTCGAAGTCAAGTATACTGAGAGGCCCTGTAACTTTTAATGTCCATTAAAGCTACAGTCCTTTTCCTCCACTTCTGACACGAGACCAAATGCAAGACAAATTAGTTTGACAACTGTTAGTTATGACAATCCTTCAGACACTGAAATGAATTATTTTTGCCGTTGTGCCTGGTTGATGTCTCTTGTAACCAAGTACCATAATATGATATTTAATTAGGTTTGCAATATTTATTTATTTCTTTATTTTGGTGAGCAGTCTACCACACCATTTGCTGTATTTTGATTTCATATTTTGTTCATTAAACGTAGTTGGAGCTACAAGGGTAGCACTGCGAAAAACCACTAATAGACCCTGACAGTCATGATGTAAACTGCACACTTTAATCATCGTACAGTTATTTCAGACCGCTTTAAATTAGATAAAAGTTACTCAGTGTCTGGCTACAGCAGTGTTGGCGTTTTAACAAAACAGTATTCAACGTGAATCTGTACGATACGAGGTTGCTACTAGTGCTCTGCGTGATTCTGTGGAAGGACTCACTAGGAGGAAAGTTGTGTGCTGATGTAATTTGATGCAAAACAGGCAATTCTGGCTTCAACTGAGGCTTTTATGAAATATTAAATTAAATGTGAAGAGAACAATATGAGCCACTATGTCAGTAATCACTTGGACAGGTCTGGATTGATTTGCATTATACTGCCTAAGAGCTACTAACTTTCACTTCATCTTAACAATAATTAGAAATGTTCTTGTGGTTTCAGTTGAGAAATAAAATATGTACTAAACGATGCCTTGGCTGGTTAGTCAAGTACAGCAAATCTTCCTGTTCTTTGAATCACCATAATGAGAGCCTACTGAGGTTGTAAGGGAAAACTGTATTGGAACAGCACCATCTCTCTGCTGCAATTGTGTTCATGCCTTCCTGCCAACTCCTGTGGATTCTGTGGTGGACAGGCTTTTATGTGATTCTCCCGAGATAGTGGAGAATCATAAACGTCCACCATTACAGCTCTGCTAGCCGAGTGAATATTATTCACACCAGTGCCCTCAGTTACATTGCTTTATATTGTACAGTAATAGGCCAGGCCACTCAAGGCCTACAAGACGGAGGGTCGCCTCATAGTTCGGTACCCCCAAGGTCTTTCGACTGTAGAGGTGCAGGTACCGTGTACTTGAATTTCTCTCTTGCTTTATTTAAAGCCATTCACATACAAACACACAATGGATCCCCACGTTCAGGTTCTGGGAACCGAAGCGAAGATTACTACAGCTCAGCTCTTCATCACATCGCAGAGCAGAGAAGTATCACAGAAGCCCAAAACGGAGGCAAAAAGCATGGTTTTCATCCACATTTCTCCTTCAGATCTCATGAATACAGCTGGAGTCTCTCACTTCCTGGCAGCCTTCTCCACAGTTCATGGAATGCCTGCAAGCATTAACCTTCCCAGCATATTTACATAAAGGGAATTTACTTCAGCCTTTGACGTCTAAAATTCCTGTTATCTCCTTTGGGCTTAAATCATATCTGTTATACCAGAACAGTTCTTACCTCTCGCTCTCTCCTCATACCGAGTATTATAATGATGAATCTGCTTCTCTGCTCTATGCCAACCCTGGGCGGACATAACAGCAGTTGTTTAAGTTTCCAAAATAAATAGAGAGTGTTTCAATAGAGATAGATAGCAGAGACGAGTCTGGGAAACTGCAGAGTTTGACTTGTGGAAGTTGCCTTTCTAAACTGTTTTTGTTACTAAGACAAGGAACATTAACTCCAGATGACAATGAAAGTAAATAATCTTTCAGTAGAGTGCAATAAATGCCATGTGTTGAAGAAGCAAATGAGCTCTATATTTTCTCCCACATCTATCCATTAATCTGAACATGTCAAAAGCTGTAACATGTCAAAGTGTTTTGTGCTCTGGTTTGTTCCGTGGCACGGGCGAGGGTCGGAGAAAGACTGTTATTGGTTATAATCCCTGACCTTTTACGCAGTGACGTTGTCTGGCTTTATTTGCCTGTTTGTATGTAGCCTTTGTGCTTTCGGTTTCCTAGATCACACAGAACATGAGCGTCTAAACCAAAATACTGCAGAGTCGTCTTAAACCTCGCCATGTTGTCATGCTCTTATTGTGTTGTGTAGAAAGCTTTCATTGTTTTAAAGAAATTCAAGTAATTATGATTGACATTAAAATGTTTCTCTGAGACTAAATCTTAAGCAGGGAGGTATTATGTAATATCATAGCATAGGGGCAGACATTTTAGGATTAATATTTAAGGCCTAATACTTAAAACTTCTGTACAAACACTGTAGCATGTACATATTGTTCTAACAATATTTATTACATTACACAAACCCACTCAACAAGGACGTTTCAGTGGCTAAAACTGTGTGTGTTCCTTTGTGGAGTTAATTTCTCTAAAACATCCTGAGAGACACTGTGAAATAACTTTTTTCTACTAAATTTCATTAGTAGAACTAAATACAGCCAATCAGCCAAGACATGTTAGATTTTTAAAATTTAATCTAACCATTTATTGAAGTTTAGCACTTAGCACTGTACAAACTGCATTTCTAAATCCTCCCACGTGCTGCAAACCATGTCGAGTGTAGACCATGTAGACTTGCTTATGTGCTTTCTAACACTGTGTGCTACACAGTCATGTCTAAAAATGTACAGCTGTGCACATACATATTTCAATCTTCAAGATGGCGGCTGCTGATGTTTTAGCTAGCCAGGCGGTTGAGGATCATTTTGGTCCATTTCTAGACAACATGATATCATGCAGTGTAAGAAAGCGCATAAGCAAGTCTATTTGAGATTACTTAACAGCATAAGCCTGTGATGATTTAGGCATGCGGTTTGCAAGATGCTAATTGGAAATAAGCTTCCGTTGCTTGTAAGTTACGTTAGCCTCCTTGCTCCAGTGAGACTCTGTTGAGAGCAGAGATCTGTTTTCTGTTCATGAGTGCCTTGGATTTCTAACAATATCACTTAGAAAAGTGGTTTCAAAAATTAAATCAGCTATTCAGTTTGAAAGCTGTGAGTAAGCCGAATGCTATTTAGAGAGATTTATCGAAGAGACAAACATGAGGCCGTATGAAGATGGATGGGATCCAGCTCTGCCTGTCTAGAATTTTTGAATGCTATTGTCCAGAACTAATCAGTTTCCACTCTTCAGTTCCCTTATTCAAACTGCGCCGGGTCCAGATGTCTCTGCAGAAGACCGAACAGCTGGCGTTGAGGCTAATTCTGATATTCAAACATAACAAAGAATCAGAGAATGATATTTTCAGCATAAGCTGTGGTCTGCTCTGTTGTTACACGTAATGCCAGGGAAGGGTGCAGTCTGAACAAGGCTTTAAAATGAGAGACTCTTTTGATGCTTGTTCAAAGATGGCATTTGTTAAAGCATGACAGAACCTCTTTACTCGTGTCCTTCGGGTCATCTGCCTAATTATTTGCCAAAGCGTATTTTGAAATTGCACATAATTTGGACTGTATGATATTAATGAGGGAGGCTCTTATTAGGATTCCTGGGAATTGCTGTTGATGGGAACAATCTGTGTGCAGTGAAAAATGATTTAACGCTCTCAGCAGGAGTTGTAGGATTTACCATTGTGGTGTGATGCTATTAATTCTCATTGTATTGCAAAGCGGCTTGATTGCACACTGTGAACACTGTTTATTGGAGAATTAGTGCAATTTTTGCCGCAGTTGTTTTGGTGTTCCACTAAATGCTAATTAGGCTCTCTTACAGTAATTAGAGCCTCTCGCCAGACAGACCAATTTAACTAGTCCCACACTCACAACATTAAGAAGATTAAAATACACACCACTCACGCTTTGTAATTAGCTTTATGCTAACTGCACTCCCTGACAAAACTGGGAGGGGGGTCAAAATAGTTTTCTGTTGCAGTTTAAGCATTGCTTATCAATGCGCAGTCCTCTGCATTATGGGTGGCTTTACCCTTGGCGTCCAGGCATTTGTAATTCTACCACCCATGCAGCTTTGGGTTACTCGTCCTTGCACTCTAGCAAGTTTTCATGGGGAGTATTTTCTTAAGTCAGCGCCCACCCCCACCCAACAGACCTCATGCTGGTGATTGGTAGCAACGTATTAGAAAAAAACAGCCTATTCCTGAATATAATTGGCTCTCATTCATCATGGTTGTCATGTCACATGTAATGCAGAGGAACAGTGCGCGGCTTGCACATCAATCTCCGGCGAGCTGCTCTGACAGGTCTTCAGAGGGCTGTGGCAGCAGGGAGATGGCATCCTCCTCCTCTTGGCCCTGCACTTTCAAACCGCTCACTTATGCAGAGGATGGTATTTTACTTTAGCGTTCCTGAGAGCCTCTCAATCATCCCTCTACATGCTGGGTCTTTCCAAAAAAAATCTACTTGGCATGGATCTGCATTAGCATATGTACTTTGATTTTTACCCAAGTGCTCTTCATAGTGGTCGGGTGTTGTTGCTTTGAATAGGATTATAGCATTTTCTCGTTAGCTGCATTAGCGTATGTAATCCAATGGCAGTGGTTCAGTTTAATTAATGTCTTCCAAGTCATGCGTTATTGGCTCTTCAGATGTTTTTTGTACATGATGATTAATACCAACATCACTGACACAAATTTAAGCAGCACACGCGAGGAACAGAGAAATTTTGAGTAAATTGCTTTGAATATTTTCCCCTCCTTTCCCAAACAGTCTCCTTTTGCCTACAACCAAACAAGAGTGGCCACATTAGTCAAACTGCCGCCTGCTGACCTCTACTCCCAGGTCGCGCTGAGAGAAATAGCTGTTGAACCAAGATGTATGTACGTACATATAATATTAATACAAGCATTAGGCTGTGCTGTTGTTGTCTGGTGCAGATGCAAGGCCTGAACGGCGGCCTTGAGGCGATCAGCAGCCCACTTCATCATGTTTTTTGCTCTCATGAATAATTAAAAAACTTAAATTACTTGCCATGTACAAAATTCATATGCTGGGTTAGGGGGAAAGATACATGAAAATTAATTTTCTTTTCTCTGAGAGTGACAGGAAATCAATTAATCTTGATGTATTATTTCATGCAGGACAGGGTACAAGAGGCAGCAGAGAGAATGGCTACAGCTGTTCTCATTGGAAGGGCCATATATTATAGTTGGCGTGTTTGACAGCTTCTGAAGGAAATGGCTGAAGGATATCAGGCAGGTGAAGCAACTGTAAAAATTTATTGGAGGATACAAACTGTTCCCAGGGCCTGACATAAACCTTACAGTTGTGGCACAGCAATACTCAATCCCTAAAAAAAAAAAAACATGTTGGTCTTTATGCCGCATGTGTGGGACACCTTGTACGTTTGATGAGCTAGTCATATACTCTTGTCTGTTTTGTAATTTATTTGTTGTGTCCCTCACTGCCTTTTTGGGAAGAATAAAGATTTAGCATGGGCCAGATAAAGGTGTCCTCGTAACATAACGCTGCGGATGGAATGACAGTGCTATTTACGGCTCACTTAAACTTTTATAACTTGTCAGTGTTTGCAAGTTGTTGTCCGGTGCCCTCTCTGTGTCCCTGCAGGGGCTGTAAATAAGACTTTTGTGTGCAGATATGATTACTCTCTCAAGGGCCTGTCTGATTCAGCACTGCTATTTGGACATTTTATGTGGGTTGCATTTTTTTTTCCCTACGTGTTTATGCTTTTACCTCAGTCAGAACTGATAGTTACCTGTACAGTCGGGCGCCCTTGTCTTTATTTATTCCTACCAGAGGTGGATAGAGTAGACTGATTTCATACTCAGGAAGAAGCATTGTTGAACAATAAAATAACTTCAGAAGAAACACAAAAGTATCAGGCCAAAAAAATGCGTAAGTGCTCAGTAACTTTTATAGAAGTGCAGTGGACGTCTATCAGCAAGGGACTCGGGTTTGTTTGGCTTTATTCTATTCTTCTGTTTTTGGAACATTTAGTCTAAAATAAAATGCTAAGCCTCAAAAATAATAGCCTTGACTTGAGCACACTCCTTTCTTTCCTTTCTGTGGTGTACTTTGCCTAGTTTTTGCAGTAACACCTACTTCTCCTATTGAAAAAGGTATTGTACAGGTGCATTATTATCACTGAAGGTACAGACAGTGTAAATGTACCATTAAAGATACAACAGGGTTTTTTAAAGCCTAGTTGTGTTCCTTAAAACTACATTTATACTCTGTTCTCCAGAAGGAGAGGTGATATTTGTAAGCCTTTGTTGTAGAACTGTGCAAACTAAAATATAACTCCTGAAGAGAATGTGGCGTATGAACAAGATAGTGTCGCAGTCACACAACTCCAGGGACCTGGAAGTTGTGGGTTCGATTCCCACTCGGGTGACTGTCTGTGAGGAGTTGATGTGTTCTCTGTGTCCGCGTGGGTTTCCTCCGGGGGCTCCGGTTTCCTTCCGCAGTCCAAAAAGTGTCCGAAGGTGTGAGTGAATGTGTGTGTGTCTGTGTTGCCCTGTGAAGGACTGGTGCCCCCTCCAGGGTGTATTCCCACCTTGCACCCAATGATTCCAGGTAGGCTCTGGACCCTGAACTGGATAAGGGTTACAGATAATGAATGAATGAATCTAATATAGAATAATGTATAATTATGATCCCTCACTAAAAGTGAGGGTACCACAACAGTGACAGATTCCTGAGAGTGGAGATATTTAAATGTATTCCAAAGGACTTTTTAATACGTGTATTCCAATGGACTTTTTAATATCCGTCTTATATCTTGAATCCTAAATCACAGAAAGAGACTTTTTCCTCATTGAAATGACGAGGGTTAATATTTTGAACTGATAGCTGTGTACACACCAAGTCATTAGCTGAAGGACTCAGGCCTCTGGCAGCGAGCTATCGCTTTACCACATTAATATAACTTGGCTAGAGCGGCTCATACTGCAGAGCTTATTTATTACCTGTCGGAGTGAACTTGAGATTAAGGTCATCACATGAGTCGGCTGTGCGACAGCTATGATTTCCATCTTAAAGCCACAGTGCGGGAGATGGAGTGACGGAACAGGTGAAGTTTACATGTAGGTGTGTGGTGTGTGTGTATGTGTGAGATAACGTCCTTGCTCAGGCACTGTCAGAGGGTGGAGTGACCTGTTTGAAAAGTCTTTCTCAGCAGTGAAAACCTGCCATCCTACTTACTGAGAGATTAATTACAGCACTGTCTGCAATCATCGATGCTGAGTGACAAGCGGCGTGCCATAACTCCACCAACTATTTGTTCTGCCTACGAGGTGTCAGTGGCCAAACAGTTGCTTCCTCTCACGCTCTGAGAGCGGGACACAAATAAGCCATAAGCAGTGCCATGAATCCGCAGCACGCCAGTCCTCTGCATGTGTGCGCCATTCTCAGCGGCCCAACATATGCTGCTGTACCTCCGAGGGGAAACTGGCCGACTTTGTCTCGCTGTTTCACAACACGGAGAGTTGGCACCATGCTCCGTCCTGCCAAGGAGACAGAGAGAGGGACAGAGAGAGAGAGAGAGAGACTGACACAGAGAGGCAGAGAGAGGGAGAGCTGTGTTCTGGTGTGCAATAAATTCCATTCCATTTATGAACAGATTTCTCTGGTCAACATGACTGGTAATCAACAATCAGTAAACATCTGTTACTATCTATTAATAACTCCGCTCTACAAATTTATGACCACAGACCGCTGGCATATTTGTATGAAAATATATTTCCCGCAGCTGACGGGCTACAGCTTGGTGCAGCGGTCGACACCATTTGCAAACGCGGGACAAATTATAGAGCAGAAGACAACTAAATTAAAAAGGCAAATGACCTCGGCCAGATGGAGCTCAATATAACAAATGTAATAAGTTGTTGAGTTGCCAGTTGTACAGACGCTGATGGTGAATTGATTTTGGGAAAGCGATGGCTGGCCAGACGAAAGGTTATATCTGCAAACTTTCACAGCAGGCTGTCCAGGGCTCCGTCACACGAGAATTATGAGATTACAGATTCATTTTTTAATAGTGTCTTGTCAAATTATGATTTTGAAATTTCAAGGTCGTCAAGTTTGTCTACTGTACACGAGTAGTTCTGACTTTTTAAAATTAATTAATTACAGTGCTCTGCCATAAATTCATTGCACTCCCTTTTAAAGTAAATTTAAAAATAATAATATTGAAAATGCCAGGAGATATTTGTTGGATGGTGAAGGCATGTTGCTTTCGATTATTGGCAGTTTTTCTGTGGCTCTTTTTTTTTTTTGTTCATATAGATATCGTATTGACCAAAATTAAGAAATATATTTCGATATAGATTTTTGGCATATCATCCAGCTCATCCCCCACCAATGGTTAAGTTTTACTGTATTGTGTATGAGATTTATTATCAGTCACTTATATTTATGTATGTATGTGATTTCAGACATATTCTGGGCATAAACTGATATTTGCAACTATTTTTCAGAGCGATTAACCTTAAAAACTGCTAATGTTTTAAAAACTTGCTTTAAAGAGTTTTCTCTTCTTTGGACAATGATGATAGAATCCTTTCTCTACTGATTCCTCTTTGTTGTGGATTCTGTATGGAGCACGTTTTGATACCGATGCTTTGTCTTTGTAGGGTAAGATGAAGAATATTAACATGTTCTGTCTTATAAATGGATCGTCTCTCATATGGCAAAGAATACATTTATTTGGGTTGAGGACTGCATGTTAATGAAATAGATCATGAGCAGTTCCATTATGGTAATGGGTTGCTGCACTTCCCTAGTGGCCTAATATTTTATTTATGACGACTTCTTTAACTTTGATAATGATTTGTAGATCATTGTATTGCTTTATAACCTGTATTAATACGCATAGAGCTAGCTTGAACCGACTGCAATTTGTTTGGGCCCATTTAAGCCTCTAAATATAAGATGGGGATTAGAAGTAGGTTAATGAAGTCATGTGCTGGGGAGATTTTTTTTTTCTTTCTTATGCAGAGTACTGAGCTATTCTGGTAATTGGTTAATGTATCATTCTGTACATTCTTTAAATGAAATGAAGTGGCCAGTGCAATTAGTTAGCTTCACTGTAATTAGTCCAATTTAAGCTATTGTTAGATTTGTATTATCGTTGTGGTGCCATTGTAAAGAACAAAAGGTACAGAGAGCTCAGCTCTTCTTAAAGAGAGATGTAGTAAATGGGTTCTGTAAATAAAAACACTATGGTAGATGTCATATTTTGTGTGTGTTTGTGTGCACATTACTCAAATGCACAAGGAAAGATTTAATTGCAACAATAACATTTTCTTACCACAAAAAAGTAATGATATCTTTGTCTTGTGTCATGAAAACATTCTTAGGGCATTACAACCTCGAGCGTTTAAAGAAGCAGAAATAATAAAAAAATAGATTTAGAAGAGATTAAAATAATAAATTAATAAATAAAGACTCACAAGTGGTGAACTGTAAACATATTCCACTTAACCCATAAGAAGGCTTAGAACAGTGGACGGCTTGTAAAAGTGGGAAAGCTAGAACTTTTTTTTTTTTACAATATTGCACGTTCATTCGTTCACTGTGTGTAACCGCGTATCCAGTTCAGGCTCACGGTGGGTCCAGAGCCTACCCAGAAAGTTCCGCCCATGGGACGAGCAGAGAAAATGAACAGTGCTCTCGCAAACTGGAAAACATTTCCTGGGAGGAAAATGTGTTTTGAGTGAAGAAAACCTACTTGGTTCTCCCTGCGCTTGTGTTCCGACAAGGGGTCGCCATATCAGACACAATACACCCCAAAACACAGTGAACAGGAAACTATAAAATATTTAATACAAACACACAAGCACTTGAATTAAACCCATTATAGCCTTGTTTACGTTCTCATGTTCATGTGGTCGCCTGTTCATTTACCGTAATAGAATGAGTATATGCTGGCTGTGCTGACCGTGAATAGAAATGAACGTTTATTGAGCTCTATTACCCAAAGCTTATCATCGTTATCGAGCAAAAAATAAATCACTAAACAAATCGATATCGTTTTATCGCCCAGCACTAATTCAGTGTATATTGTTTTCATGCATTTCTGCTTTTTTTTTTGGTGTCTGACTTTTGTTTTTGGCCAGTGGTTTTCAGGAATTTCCAATCAATACTCTATAGCTTTCAGTGATTTAATACACTTTAGAAACTGAACAGCTCCTGTTTCTAGAGGCTCACTTATGGTAACATGTGACAAAAAACTATTACTGTGAAATGACTAACACATCATAAAAAAGTGCAGTATAGGTATGACATTAATGTGAAGTATTATTACAGCGTATATTTACATTGCCCCCCACTGTATTTTCCTACTGAAAATAAACAAAAAACCAAGCAGAGAAAGACCAGCCAAGTGCAGGACTGACAGGCTCAATTTGTTGTGAGGATGACACTGGGACGACACACAGCAGATTATAAGACGCAGAGACGTGCAGAGGTCAGATAAACAATTTGCCACCAAACTTGGGTACCCATAATGCTCTCTGCCCTGTCTGCTCAGTTTTATGTTGGGGGTGGGGTGTGTGTGTGTGTGTGTGTGTGTGTGTGTGTGTGTGTGTATGGGTGTGGGGTGGGTTCAGGAGCACAAAAGAACAGTGAAAAGCCTGGGAGCTGATGGCAGTCAGGTTTGCATTTTTTTTTCCTGGGTTAATTCACTGGATGAAAAGCTGCAGTGTGCGATGTGTCATATATCAAAGGCAGGGCATCAGTAATCTTTGCTCAAGGGCACGGATAACAGACAGATAGACATGTGAATGAGATGGAAAAAAAGCAACTCATCCTTTTCTGCTAACACCACAGAGGAGATAAAGGAAGATTTATGAGTCATCTTGGACCACATACCAGCATGCGGCCCCATTTTTCACATGCTCCAAAAATTGGTGCTGGAAAGCAATCTGCTTGTCACTGTGTCCATCAGGTGCTTCAGGAGGAAATTGGGTCCTTCGGGCTTTTTACTCCACAGTCAGCTATTTTCTTTATAGCGGTTTTGTTTTTAATGGTATCCATAAATATATGTAGGGTTATAAGTACCTTTATCACCCAAGGTGCTTTTCCGTGTGATGTGCAGTCCGTGCCGCTGCTTTTGAACTGAAACTGGGCTGATAGCAGCCATGCAGGGAATTGTGGGAGCTGCTGGCTGCTAGGAGCATTGATTGACACTGATAAGATGGTATGACTACCCTCTTGTTCAAAATGATTGGCAGACATTTCCCTTCATGCCATAAGGAACGTGTGTGTGTGTGTGTGTGTGTGAGAGAAACATTTTGTGGATTGTTTTGTGTAGTGTTTTCCATGGGAACAGGATTTTTCACTGAACACTTTTATATAACTTCCTTTTTTACGCCAATTCTTTTCTACCCAATAATTAGTTGTCCTCAATTCTGAAAGCTTGTACTCCCTGATCTCACACCTGGACTGTTCAACACACTCGGAGGAGAATGCCAACTGCCACATCTGGCTACCGCACTCACTGTGATTAGGGAAGAATTGGGTCCTTCCTTCCCTCCCAGAGTGCTGGCCCTTGATCTCCTGGCCTCAAATGACCAAGGTATCGCTGGGGTGCAGGCTGGCTCACCATAATGTACCGTAATGGCGAGCAAAGTTACAACAGATAAAATAAACACTCAATTCAAAATGAAATAGTTTTGAAGAATTTATCAGTTCTAGGTACAGGTCTGGATGGGACAGTGCCTCAGAGTCCAAGGCGATGGCCTGCCTGTTAGCAGGGCTGTCCCGAATATTATTTTTAGGGCTTTGGAGTTTCAGGCATAATATTTAGTGAATATTTGGGTGGCGTTTTCCTACAGAAAATCAGCACCCATTGCCAGCTTTAACCAGTTAACCAGAATTTTGTGGAGGAGCTATATATGGAGGTATATAGCTCACAAAATGAACTATAGCTTCACCATGTCTTCATTCAGTACTTTTATTTTGACAAGGCTGAATATCTGTGGAGTGTAGCTTTGCCTTTATCGATAGCATTATTTATCAAAAAACAAAACAAAACAAAAAAAAAAAACCACACCAATATTTGTATCTTAGAATTAAAATGAATACCTGCCCAATCAAAAAATATATGAATAGCCAAATATCTGGGCCAGACCTATATAATAGTGACCCCTGCCCTAGTCACAATAGTACCAAATGTTTCAGGATAATTTAAAGAATTTTTTTTTAATGAATAATTACACATAATAAGTTGGAAACTCCATGAAAAATCATTTCCATCCAAAGCACTCTTAAAAAGAATTGCAGGACACACACTTTTTTCATATTTACTGTATGTTTGAGTAAGTATAGGCTTCATAAAAAGCTCTTAAACAGCCTTGTTTACATGAGCGTGTGAGTGGTTTCAGCTCCCCCATGCAGCGTTGCCACTGAAGCTAATTCACTTCAGAAAACCTGTTAAACTTAATGATGATTCAGTCGTGGTTAGCAAAGAATGTGTTTTACTGTTGGGGGGGGATACACGTAGCTCATTAATGCCAAGGTTTTATAGCACACAGTGTACATATTTAAAACAGACAATCATAAATCACCACTTAGTGAAAGTTAAGTGTTAGGTTCATTTTCACCAGCTCCACAAAGTCCTGTCTTATAAATACTTCCCTGATTAAGAGCGAGCCTGTGGAAAAATGAATTGTAGAGCAAATGTTAATGAATCTACAGTTCCCTATCTTAGAGATAATCTCTGTTACTGGAAAATGCTTTCTCTGATAGGATATTTAGATATATATTCTGATTTCATCAGATATGGCCATATTATTATTTTTTTTATTCCAGAAAAAGAGAGCTGTTAAGACACGCTGGTCCCCCTCAGCTGGAGGTTAGGGAGAGATACTCCACGCCCCCGAACAGAGAATGTGCTTCTCATTGGTCATTACTTTTATTTAGCCAATCAACAGTCTGACTTAGCTGCCCATTATTTAGTGCTGCAACCAATGGAGTCACAGTCCCGCCTACAGGGGTTTGTTAGATTTGTGGCAATGCTGAGAGAAACAGGTTGGTGTTAATAAATAATAATAATAAATAAAAGTCTTGTTTTAGCACCATGTCTCAAAGAAACTACATTTAATTTTTCACTCAACACTTCTGCGATGGCAATTAAACTGACTCACATTTAGAATCAAAGTAATTCTTTATACATAAAAATGACATATCATTTCCTGTAAGATAAAAAATAATATGAAATTATGCATATGAACTGTTTCTGAAGACACAGTTCATTTAATTTTTATAAAAAAAAAATGCAGGAAGTTTGTTTCTTAATGCGAGTTTACTTGAAGTGTGCACAGTGTAACAGTACTATCTAGGAAAATCAAAGTATCAGGTCAGATCAATATTTAAAGACTCGTATCGGGATCAGGGCAAAAAAAACTTGATCGGGACATCACAATTTCTTAAACATACAGTTTTATAACTCCGGTTAGATAATACAGCATATTCTTTTTGGTGTTAAAAAATAAACACTAATATTTTGACATCATATTTTGTTATGGTTTTCATAATATCAAAAGTAAATCGTAATTTTTTTTAGGCATATCGAGATACGAGATTTTTTGTCATATCGCCCAGCCAACCTTACTTGGAAGAGAACTGTTCAATTCAGTTAGGGATCCATAGGGATGGGTTCTCCATTATATACAAAGGAACTGCTCTACAGTTGCTCCTTCTCAGTTATCTAAGTATCTAATGTCTGAATTGGTAAAAAGACGTCTGAACTCTGTACTCTATTAGAGTGCTCTGTAATACTTACACATTTACAGATGCTTTAATCTGTACAGTATTTTTACTGCACTCTCCAAAAAGTTGAAAGGGATTTTTGTGAATATCCTGAAAGACATTTCCAACAGTTACATTTGTGGGAGGAGAATGGAAATGGTCAATTACAGACCTCTTCCATATATGATTTACATGTTGTTCATAGTTCATAGTTCACACATTTGATTGATGAAACTCTCTGTTTTGAATAAGCCCAGAGCTGTTGAGCGCTAGCTGCGAATGACCAGTCATTGTACACAATTTGAGCAGCGGAATAGTACATAAAAAGCAATTCTCCCCAGAGAGCTACTGGAGTCACAGCTAATATTCGGCAGTCCCACTCTGTCTCATGAGGACATGAGCAAATGTTTCATCTTTAAGTGTTCAATTAGGAAAAAGATGGGATAATTGCACGCAAATGGAGGGCTCGCATGAGAGCTATGTTCCACTGAAGCTTCTTGGCAAAAGTTCACTGAGTCATACTACTCCCATGTTCCACCAAAATGATTATGTGCATTTATTTCAACAATTACCGCACTTATGTTTTAAAGTATGATATGAACATGACATTCTCATTCCGACCATTTGGTTCCTATTTTTCCTATCACTTCCAATTTCAAGTTTTCCTTTAAACCAAGGATTGTGTGTGTATTTGCTGAAAAACTCTACAGAGTGGTATACACTGTGCCAGTTTATATGTACGTATGTATGAATGAATATGGTGTACTATGTTTTTTACTTGTTTCCTGTACTTGTGCTGCATACACTCTGTGTTTTAATCTAATTTCTCTGCTCTTCCTATAATGTTTTGAAGCAAAAACCAAAGGATCTTTCCTGCAGACATACTGGAATAAGCAAGCCAGCCAAGTGGAACACATGGAGCCTGTCTCTCATGTGTGTGGGCGCCAATGAGTTTTGGTGTTCTAGCTTGCTTTTGTCACAGAGGTGTGATTTTTCCTCTGAAAGTGTTAATTGACTGCCAGTATTAAAGAGGGACAAAGCATACATACACCACGGGCACTTAACTTCTAGGAACTGCCATTAGTTAGAACTGTCCACAAAAAGTCTGTGTTTATATTATCTGTAGGAAATATAGGAAATACCGGAAAAAAATGTAAAAGATTCAATATTTCTGAATAATTGTATATATATATATATATATATATATATATATATATATATATATATATATATATATATATTATCATTTTTTCTAGGTTCTTTGTACCATAGAGTGGAGAGAGCAGAAACAAATCAAATACTACTTTTCCTTAGACTAAATGCACAGTGTTAAGGATATGGGATGTTTTCGAGCATTCAGCCCAGTGAACTAAAGAAATTCAGCCCACAGGTTTTTTTTTTTTTCCTCCTCCCCTCTGTGTGTTATTGATCTTCTGTTACTGTAATTGTGTATTCGTGTGAAAAGCAAAACAGAGCAGATCAGCTGTAGTATTTTTTGTTGTTTGCTAATGCTGAGCTAATGTTATCTTGCTGACAAATTTCATAACCCACATGTATAATTCAGCCCAATAAGATTCATACCCATGCCATAAGTTTGATTTTCTCTGTATGGAAATGATATCAACACATGGAAATTGATGTTAAGATATTGTGCCAAAGATGTTAAACATGTTAAACATGTTTAATTTATTTTTAGCATTTTTGCCAGACCGCCTACCGGACCAGCCTAGAAAGAGGCGTTTGTGCTTACTGACTGACTGACTGACACCTAATGTTGAAATGCGCCTTCGCGAGTAGGAACTGTTAATTCAGCTGTATTTCACAGAGAGAACTTAATGTGGCGCCACTACACAATCTGTTGTTAGTTCAGCCATATTTCACATTCCAGTTCATGAACAAAATTTGGAATCATTCTCTGGCGACCAGAGGTCTTCTTTTCCCTGGACAAGTACTCTTTTTTGGGACCTAAAAAAATGCGTGTTCAAGGGGTCAGAGAGTTGAGAGCTGAACTGGGACACACTTGCACCGCTTCAGCACTGTAGGTCCACCATCACCGCAGTGAGCAGCTCAGTGTTTTACTGGAGCCTTGAACAGAAATGTGTTGAACATTGTTGAGGTAATATTTATCATAGTCTCTTCTTTATGTTTGGAGAATGTTTCTGTGACCCCGACTTGCTTTTTACTATATGTTTAACAAATAGAAAGTCATCTTGTCTGTCCCTATAACGACATGAATATACAACACATCTCACGGTTATTGACTTTCTGACGAGTAAATCACATGAAGCACCAAAGCTTCTCCAGACCTTCCAATGACAAGGGTATGTATTTAGGGCTTTTCCTGTTTCTGAAATGCCAGAAAAACCTCTATGACAATGGCTATATGGCTAATGATGGTCTGATTAAACTAGGCTTGCCTAGTTTCTCTTTGCTCTTGTTACTAATATGCCGTGTTGTTGACACCCTTTCTCAGTAATCAATTGCAAAACCTTTGTGATTGTTATGATGGATAACAAGATTTTTGCAGGTCTTCGCTAGGAATTTGGACCACTCCTCATTCATAATAACCTCCAGGTCTCTGGTCTTTGGATATGTCCACAGGTTGTTGATGGGATTTGGTTCAGGAGTCCAGGTCGTCTTATGCAGTATGTAGATATTGTTTCCTGTTAACTATATTAGTTGTTGTGAAAGATACAATAACAATAAAGATTTGGTCATTAATACAATGGTTGGTTGAGATGAAAATTGTTGTTTGGCTATAGGAACATGTTTTTAATGAAAGAAAGTAGCAGCATTTAACTCCAGGAACATAATCACCATGGTGGAGCATGATGGTGGAAATGGTCCTTTCAACAGGATAATGATCCAAAATTTACAACCATAGTGGTCAAGGAATGATTAACAGAAACCAATATCTACAGTATTTTAAAGTGACCCAGTCAGATTTCAGTCTGATTCCCTTCCGACCTTAAAACGCTGTAAGAGGAGAGGTTCAAAATCCCAGTGGAGATCTGCAAAAGAGCTCATTGGGAATTATAAGACCCGTTTGAATCCTGTAATGATTAATTAAGGCTTTGTCACTGCTTAATGAGACAGAATATGAACAACATGGCATTTTAGTTAAAATATTTGTAGTTCAGCATGTTTTAGGCTACCCATCCCCCCACTCCACCCTTATAGCTGGGCCCCTACATTTCAGGATTTCATTAAATCACATCAATTTTGGTGATACCACTGATTTTAGAGCTTTAGCATTTTAATTTAGTCCAAAACAGAGCCATACAAGTGTCTGTTCCTCTGCTGTCAGATATTCACGTCTGCAGTTTTGTATTTTATAACCGTTAATAATTTATCACAATTAATAAACAATTTATTTAACACTATTTCTTTTTTTTTTTGTGAAGACACTTTTACGTGTGTCATTTTTTTACTCAAATAACATTAACTTGGGTATGGATTTAGACTACCCCACCCACCTCTGGAAATACGCTCAGTGGATGAATCACTGAATAGAACTGTGTGATCTGCATGCTGCATAAGATCAGAATAATTTGTTTTGCAGCAGAGCTCTCTCCCCCTCTCTGTGTCTGAGACCTGAATTGGCCAGTCTGAAACTATCTCTTTCTCTCTGTCTGTCTTGTTCTCTCGGTCTCTCTTTCTCTGGCTTGCTCTCGTGTATCAAGTTGCATGGAGGGCGAGTGTGTGATGGCTCTTCTGGGCTTTCAAAAAGCTGGCAGCTCAGAGGGGACAGTGGGGATGAGCTTAGCACAACAGGCATATTGACTTTGATATCCTATCTGTTACCACCACTTCCCTTTTACATGGCTGCCAGCAGAGATGACATTAGAGCATTAGGCACAGCGCTAGAGCCAGGCTCAGCCTGCCCGACAGTGGGCGGGAAGTGTGTTCAGCCACGGCTAGACAACACTCGCTCCTCACACCCTCCTCACACTGTTGCTCCTTACATTCGCGGCGTGCCAAGCAAAGTCGGGTCAAGGTGAGGATAGGGGGCGAACGTGGGTTCAGCAAGCAGATGTTGTTTGATGTTAATTGCGAGGCAGAGGAAGGCGAGTGGGCCAGCCCCCGAGATGTAAAAGCACGCACTTGTTGTGCGTCTTGTCAGCGGCGAGGGCTGGGCGAAGCCTGTCTTCTCGCGGCCCCCCTTGAGCCGTACTATACCTGCTGTTGCCGTCAAGCCTGCTTGCCAATAGTGACATCTGTTCCTGAGCGCGCCTGCTGTATCTGAATGTCAATATCCCTCGCCTCGAACCGCAACAGAGAAGTATTTGTCACTCAGCGACAATCATCCCTCAAATGAAAGGTTAGCGAGACGACGCGAGCCTTTAATCAGGCGGCAGGAGAGCGTCTGTCAGCGGCGCCTTTTAAACATGCGCTAGCCTCCACCAGCCGCCAATGAGCCGAGTGATTGATCTGCGCAAATCATTTTCTTTTTGCCACTGTCAGTGGAGAGCTGATGGTGAGGACGCCGTCACCAGGATTAAAAATGACTGCTCTAGGCTCTCCGGCCCCTCTGATGAATCCTCTCCTCCTCACGTTCGCCCGCCTGTCACAGGGTCCGGCCCAGTCTAGACTGAGGCCATAAAACATCCGCCTGCTCGTCACGTCATTAAAAGCCTGGACACTTATGATACTTTAGCTTGATGGCTGCCGCGCTGACCTAGCTTCAGTGTCTCCATACAGAGGGCAGAGGAAGCCTGACCTTCACAACATCACAGTCAGAGCAGGGGTACTTCAGGTTGGGTCAGAGAAACGTGCAGTATTTTATTTTAGGTTTTTGAGAGCATGAGAGCTATTAAAACATGATCCTGAAGCAGGGTTGGCTTTATCTTTAAGTTTACATTCATCATGTTTCTTGTGTCAAGTCAATTATTGAGTTTAGCTTCAACTTACCCAGACCATAAAGTGTAGATTACGTTTAGAGAGCTCTGAAAACATTTGTAAATGGAAAAGTAATCACACTGCGAGAGGTTTGTAATTTTGTGGCATTAAATGGCCTGTCAGGCCAAAATGAAGTAGTGCTCCTCCACTGCCAAAAACCTATACACACCCCAAAAACCTATAAAAATGCTCACACACACAGCTCCACAGCCTTAATGGGATCGGGCACTATTTTTACCACCACTTGGTTTTATCATTCAACTGCATTATTATGTTATTTTAGCAGATTTGAAGCTTATTACACCGAGCGCGGCCTGATTTATGTAGTTATTAGCGAGCTGAACCTCACAATAGAAATGATACATTAATCAGAGTTTTACTGTAAGACAAATGTTTTTCCAATTGAAGAGCGCGCGGTTGCAGTTAAAGGGATCCTCATTAGGCTCTCGTTATTGGCTAAGTGCTTCTCATTTTCTTGCTGAAAGCCAGGCCTCACTGATCTTTATACCCCTCTGAAGATTACCTCCAACATCACCCGCCGTTCATTTGCTCTTTCTGACGCAACGGTTACATTTATTTTTAATGTCTGGACCATGTCGTTGACCTTCAATTCCTGCTGAGTCTAGCACCTGCTGACCCTGCCCTTAAATCTGTCAGTGCGGAGATATATACGGGCCTGCCGCGTCTTAGGCCAGCCCGAGCCTGCCTGTCATGTCCCTCTGATGTTCTACATCTTGTTTGGAAGATATTCCGCCCGTAATGTTCTGTGACCTTTTCCATTGAGCGTGGCGGTCATCCAGCGGCTTGGAGAGGGGCGAAATTGAGCTGTTTCATTCCTCCCCAAGGAGTCTCACGTTTCCCTCTCTGGCCATTTATTTGATAGCTATCATTTTCTTGAATTCATAGACGAAAATTGGCATTGATTTGCAGGATGATGGATGCTGAGAGTCCCTCTATTGACACGGCCATTGACAGTTTTCAGTAAATTCTGCATCTAATTATCACTCTTGGCTAAATGATACCCCTGACTGGCTGGGAGAGCTGGTCGATGGGTCTGGCTGCATTGTTCCTGAAGGCCCTATTGAGCAAAGTGTCAAGCTTGTGTGATGTAGCTGAACTGAGAGCACATTTCTCTCAGTTAGCACCTCTGCGTAATTAAACCTAATGCTGACTGACGTCAGAGCCAGAAAAGATGCACATGGGAGATTGATGTGATTAATTGTTGCTCTCAAGTGCTTAAATGCTTTTATCAATATGCTTCTTTTATCTGGATTATTTAACCCCAAATAATGGAATTTAAAATCCTTCTCTTAAATTCCCAATCAGTATCATTTTAAAATCTGTATCTCTGAGGCGAAGCGCCTTCTCTTTATGTGTCGATTATATTTACTTCAGTCCTTTCCATCCACTGTTGATTACAATACAATAACCATTACTGACACTGATCAATATCTCTGCTGACTTCCAGATGAGGACAGACGTGCTTTTAGATATTGCTCTGCTGTAAGCCTAGTCAGCGGTAGTGTGCTCTCAGACTGGCGTATGTCACTGCATTTGGACTCTGCGCTGTCGGCGGTGGGCATCTGCTGAAGGAGGTGCCGCAGGTTGGGGTTAGCCAGGTGAGCTGAGTAATCGGAACCCAAAGCAGCCTTCCTTTTCCCACAGCAGCTATGAATCGACACTTCAGCACAGCTAATGGCTCACTCCAGCTCCTTCACAGGCAGCCTATTGTGCTTTGGAACGAGCGCAGAGGGAGGGGGGGACGGTGTAATCCTGAACGTGCCCTGGATCAGTCCGTTTGAATTTCACACCCACACTGATGAGCATGTCCGGCCACACTGAAGGTCCTCTATGTGCAGCGTTCCCAAAGAGACCCTTCACAGGATCATAGAACTACCATGGCCCCTACCCTTGTGATCCAACCCCAATTACCCCTGCCCCAGAACTAATGCAGTGTACCTTACATTCTTAAAAAAAAAAAAGGGGGGTCTTTGGAATGATATCATAGAAGAACACAATAGGTGCTTTAAAGAACCTTTAAAAGGTGAGTGATTTTTTTTTTATAAATGTGTTGTGCAGGTATATATTAACATTTTAATTGCCCCTACATAATGCAAAAGTTCCACAGCAGGGGTATTCTGCTCCAGTCGGGGCAGGAAGGCCAACGTCCAGCACAGTTTGGTGATATTCCTACTTGAAGGCACCCGATTCAAAGATGTTTTGTAAGGTGTAGGGAGGTTCATTTAGCAGGTGATATATGAAACTGTGCCAAAATGGAAAATGGAATATCCCAGTTGTAAAATAGTTTTTCCTGGTCCAATACGTCAAAGCCTAGAACACTTAAGGAACCTGTGTTTAAAGGTGTTAATGTTTTTCTCATATAGTAACCTTCTGTTTTTTTTTTTTCATTAGTCTTAAAATGAATCTTGGTAAATGGCAAAAAATAAAGTGAACGTTTACTTACAGGTAAATGTGCAATGGATGTTATGAGAGTGAAAAGGTACAGCCACTGTTTACGAGGTTACTTGAAATTGTCTTTTAGTTTTTCACTTCTTATCAGTGCTAAGGACTATGGAAACGATGCAGAAGATGTACTCTCTCTCTCTCTCTCCCCTGTCTTGTTTATGTGGGGTTTTATGCTCTCACGGCTGGGGAGTGAAGCAGCCAGCTGTTATGGTTAGTAGCCAGAGCAGGCTGGTGAGATGGCAGCAGCGTGGCACCAGGCGAGCAGAGAGCATATGGCCCGGATGGCGTGACGGAGCACACCGAACAGAATGCGATACCGCCGTCTTCCCTCGGGGACTGTCACCATGAGGAACAGCCCTCCAGACGCAAATCCAAAAGTACAGCAGATCAAACTGTGTTTGCAAGCTCGGTGCCTAGGGGAGACTCGCCAATGCGAGGTGTAGCTTGGCAAATCATCACTGTTCATGAGAAAGGAGCACTTTTATTTTCCCAATGCCTTCCCCAAGCATTTTCCTAGTTCATAAATGACAAATTACAGAGATTTTTGGAGTCTTCAGCACTCTGTTATTGTTTGTACCCTCCACATCCTCTGTGAAGGGATCTACCAAATTTTCTCGCTTTTGGTTATATGGGCTGGAAAAGGCAGTAAAATCACATCAGATGACAATCACGATGCCGTTCATTGAATTAGACAAACTCGAGCCCGTACAAATGACATTGAAATAAATTGATATAATGACAAGAATTTAAGGCTCGACGTTGTGCGAGGTGAAAAATGTAGCCCTGTGATTTCGGGTTTTGCGTCTGCCGTGGCATGTAATGTGATCTTGGATGCATCAGAGGAAAATAAATCCACTTTTCCTCCCTTGTACGTAGGTGCTGGGGCCGTGCGCTGCTGTGGGTTATTTTAGGAGCCGGTGGGAGAGGGTTGATGGGGTTGCTGCTTCAGTCCACCTAGACTGTGGTGGAGAGATAATTGCTTGATGGCCAGCAGGTTTTGATTGGTTGTGTAGCTGTGGTCTCAGTGGAGGCTGAATTCTTATGGTGTGAGGAGGGGCTGGTGGGCGGTTGGGTTCAAATATTACTCTGAATTTTTTTCTCTCTCTCTTCCTCCTTTCTCTCTCCCTCGACCTTTGGGAGGGTCATGGAGGCATGCAGGGTCACTTAAAGTTCAGTGTGAAAAGGGTCATTGGTGAACACAACAACCTTGCTGTTTACCAGAAGAACGGGCAGTGCACGTGAGACTGAGAATGTGTGGAAAACAGAAAATATATATATTTTTAAGTTCAGATGGTCATTTCGGACTTTTCCTGCCTTTTTTAATCCTGTGTTTAACAGACTTTGTACAGCTTTGAAAAAAATATCCAGAGTGTTTCTTCCTGTCATTGCACCACAGATATTTGTAGCTCCTCGTATTTTGAGGAGTGATTTTATTCTCTTGTTTTATTAACATTAAGTATTGGACCCAGGCTTGATTAGAGTTTTGCTGAAAGTGGGCTCCTCCCGCCTGACCGCGTGATCACTAAACTATTTGAATCTGAATCTGGTTTGGTAAGTGATCCATCATCTTGACTACTGTGGCTACTAATTCTGCCTTGAAAACAGTCTTATTAGGTTTCACTCAAACAGCAGTCTCTCTATTTTAAGACAGAATGTTACATGGTGGACATTCAGTATTTTCCTTCATCCTGCTTTGACATTCTTAACTATAATTAGGTGACTATCCATCGCAAGGTCCAGTTGGTAAAAAATTCACATTAATGACCATGTCCATTCTCACACAAAAACCACACAGCCCTCCGATAGCTGCAGGTTAATAGAATGATGTTTTCCAGGGTTCTCGTTTACTCCTAACACCAAACTCTAACAGCATGCATATCTCTTTAACCCCACCCCGCAGAGCTCTCACAGGGGGGGTGAAGATTAGACGCACTGTGAGTGCCAGGTGGAAATATACAAAAGACCTAATGCAGAGACATTGTTACTGGCTCAGGCTTAGGGCATCAGATCTGAATAGAGTAGGGAGAGCCCGTATAGTGGAACACCAAGAATAAGAGTTTAATGCAGCATGTAAACGAAGAGAATATTTTAATATGCCCTTCCCTTCCCTGCCCTGTCTATTTGGATTCACGTAGGAACAACTCATTTTGAATTTTGAAATGAAATCTTCTGCCTTGTGCTTCTGCCATGTCAACTGCAGCAGTTTAGCTCCACAGATACTGTCAAGCGATTTGGAGTGTTTTATTTAATATACGACAGCCAATCAGAACCGAGGTCACTTGCATAGTCTACATAAGGTACAGTAATAAAGTACTGTAAAAATGTAAAAATATCCAAGTGTGAATGGTGCTACGTACATGTGCATCGTGTCCTATAGTGAAAGCACAGTGTATTGGTCTGTGTAATTATTGTGAAATTACACTTGTAGAACAGAGCGGGAGCCAGTGGTAAAGCATGGCTCATGTGTGTTGTGGCAATGCTTGAAGTGGCATTTCCAGCCTCCTGCCATGCCAGCGAAGTGCTCTGAGATGTGGCCCTGCTTTGGCGCCGTTGAAAAGAGTGTCATGTTGTAAAAGGCCCGTATTCTCCCCCTCTCCTCTTCTGCTCTGTCAGTAAAAGGAACGAGGTGAAGGGTGTTTGCCATGCCAGCCAAACTCTCTGCGTGAACACGGCCCCGGGTTGAGGAGCTGATTGTTGCTCCTTTTCTCCTCCGAGCCTTTGCCTCGCCCGCGAGTTTACATGACCCTTCAACTCTGTTTCCACACAGACCGAGAGCTGTGCTCACAGGCTTCTGTCTGCACCGTGAAAAAGGCAGCTTTTGTGGGCTCACTTTGGAAGGATGTGGAGTTCAGCAGGGCCCACAATAACAGCCTCCTCTTGGCTGGCCCACACGACGCTCACTACATCATGTGAAAATCATCAGCGCTCGGGCTTCATTAATCAACATGAGGATGAAGAAATGTGGTTTTGACTGGGTTAGTGCTGTCAGCAAGTCTAATGCTGAAGAGTGAATCCCAATGGGGAGGAATTACTTTGCTCCAATTTTTAAATCATCCCACTGTCAGAAACTAAATTCTTGAAACTTCCCACTACGTCTCCTTTCTCGTATCTTTCTCTTTTAATTTCTGTTTTGGACCCGTCTTCGAACATATTTCATCTTGCGTTGTTTTGACCTTTTCACTTCACTGTGGCGCACTAATGATGAGGCCCGGATTATTAAAAATGCCAGAGTATTAAAACAAATATGGTTATAACTTATTTAATGTGTTGTGATGATTTCAACACACTGAATTGAAAAGGTTTATACAGGGGGAAAAAAACAACTATTTTAAAGCTGTTGAGGTAGAGGCGAGTTACGTGCTGAGACTGAATTTCACAATGCAGTGTCTCGTTTATAAATAGGTCGCTGTTTAAGGCCCTATAATGCATGGCCTTTTGACACATTGTGATTTTGCCCAGAAACATAGTTGTGGTCACACCCAGCTATGCGATGGCTGTAGATCAAAATAAACAAATCCCTAATGTCTTATCAATGTCCTTCCTGTTGTGGAAGGAATCTCTCTGCCTTTCCAAATAGGAAAATATATCACCAGATAAATTGTTAGCAGGAATCCGATACTAGGGACAGGGCGAAACCACTTCTAAGCAGTCTTTCTCCATCTGAGCTGCTCCACAGTGAACTGTAATGAATGGAAAGCGCATTGTGAAAAATGGGAGTACCATCAGGATGAAATATGCCTTTCATCCCACATGGCATAATCAGGGGCTGCAGTATTTCTGAGCTATGGTTCTAGTGTTCCTCTGGAGCCTGCACTTTATCGTTAGGAGAGCACAGGAGATAATGTAAAGGATAATACAGAGCCATTGCCTTTGAGATGACTGTCAGAGTGCTGTTAGCCTGTCAGGCCCTCCCCTGGGGGGCAGGGTCAGCCTGTCCGTCAGTGCTGATTGACACCTGAGGGGTGTGAGCTATCAAAGCCTCTGTCAGAGAGACAAGCTAGAAAATAGGTGTGATGGCTGAAGAATTACTGAGAGTTTAGGAAAAAAGTGACAAAGAAATGGAAGATGTTAAAGACGGAAAATGTGAAGTGAAGGTTAGCTCTTTGTTGCCGTGTTGTATTTTGTTATTCCTTCCCAGGATTTCTCTCTCTGCTGTTTTTTCATTTTGGTTCAGTTATGCATGCTGATTTTGAGACTTCAGTGTTATTGTAATTTCTGTTTATATTTATAAGTCAAAGTAGACTGTGCCCTGCAGAGTGGTCAGTAACACTTTATATTTCCTCAGGTACATGTATATTTGTACTTTTTTGAGTGTATTTAATATAATGGATATTTAATGTAGCACATTGGAAGTAAACCAATTCTAGTATTTGGGAAACATGTTAAGTTACCCATTTGTTTTCTGTGAGTTTTTTCATGGGGCTACATTGTGGGCAATGTAGCATTTTAGATCAAAATTATTCCTTAAAGAGCAGACTTTCTTAAATTCACAACTGTGCCTTTTCACAAGTGTCTTACAGTCATTGCTCAGGATTTGGGCCGTATACGGCCTGCTGCTTTCTTTTGATCAGCCCCTTTAACTACAGCAGCAAAGCATGTGGTCTGGCTACAGTACATCTTCAAACTAAAAGTACTAACATTAACTAAATAGCAGGAAAATAAAAATTGGCCACTGGTATGTTTTTAGGGCCATAGTAAATAGTCTTTTTTAGGTATGAACTGATATTTAATTTCAGTATGATATCGATATGATAACCAATAATTAGCATCTTGGTGTACCCGATATCGATAATTTCATCTTCACAAAACAAAGCATTTTTATCGTAGGGTGTCACAGGACAAACCTTCAGTATTTGCACATTTCTGTACTTTTCAATGTTATCTTTAAATTTATTAAGTGTAGTTCATTTATAAGTTATCAAAGATTTACTAATGGTTCCGTATGGATGGTTTTTAGAGGGGCGGTAATTAGTACAGAAACATTTTTTCTGGAGAGCAATGTAGAGGGTGAGAGACAGATGCTGTATCTGAAATGGCTCCCTATTCACTATTCCCTCGTTTTTCTCATTATACAGTGCACTATTACAGGGAACTGAATTCAGGACAGTAGTAAACGATTTCATACACTCTCATGTGGGTTTTTAACCAAACAGTGCAGTGCATTATGGGTATTCGCTATCCAATAATGTAAGCTAGTGTACATGGGTTGTACACTACTTTTTGCAGTGCATTGTGGGATTGTTGGAGTGCACTGAAAATCTTCCAGTATTTTTGGACACTACTACAAAATGGCGGAACCCCTAAATAGTGCACTATATAGTGAATAGGGCACAGTTTTGGACACAGAAAGAGTGTGTTTGAGTGAATTTGTGCAATCATTTTTCATTGTGTTTTAGTAATAGACTCTGAATGATTTCAAGTCATTTATATAAGAAGGGTTACAGTACTGTGGTCCTGGAATGTATTTTTCTGTGGTTTAACCTGCTGTGTGCACGTGTGTGTTGTTTACTTTGCTGTCTAAGAGTCGCTGATACTCCACATTAATTTTTATCCTCAAACCGGCAATAAAATTGAAATCCTTCATAGCGAAGGATAACTTTAATCCCAGAGCCTGTTCTCTGCAGAAACTGTGATAAAAGTCAATGCAACAGACATAGTTTTGTAGTTACAGGTATCAGTGCATATGCGCAAGCACAAAAAAGTCGCTAAGTAATCGTTTGAAATATCGGCTAAATGTTCAATATTGGGCCGATAACAATAACTAAAAAAAAAACCCACATATCAGCAAATATATCGGTCGAAGATATATCATGCATCACTAGTCTTTTTCTGTATATTTTATATTTCAGCCACACTCCAGCATCCTGAAAGACTGAAAAACAGTGTGCTGGCCTTTAGGTTACACAATCTGAGGACCCCTGACCTACAGTAAAGTGTTCTTTTTAAGAAAGAAATTCTGAATCTTTCTTAAAAGTCAACATTTAATTAAAAACAAAAAACAAAACCTAACGTGTTCTCCCCCGAGCAATGCACAGTGCACTGAAGTGAGTAATGCTGCTTTTGGTAGGACACTGAAACAAGTGTGTTTTGATATAGTCACATCTGCTGCAGGTTTGCGGAGAGTGTGTTGTGCCTGTTTGAAGGATGTAGACAGACAGAGTGAACAGACTTCTTTCTTATCACATGTCCTCCTCCCTCCATCCTGGCCTCCGACTGTCTGAGCTTTTTAGTCCGTCTCCCTCTTCCCTCTCTCTGATTAGACCTGACACTGAGTTGATTCAAATAAGGCTGCAGTGTGGCCATTGCCAGCACACGGTGTACACTCAGTGAAAAGGAGAGAGATTTCCTAATAGGGAAACAACTAAGTGCCCAGGCCCCTCTTTCTGCAATTATCTTCTATTGCTTATACCCACAGTATTGACAGATGCTGAAAATAGACTGGCCCCATCGTGCAAGTGTTTAGCATCCATTTATTTTCATTTCTTTCCTTAAGGAAAAACAATGATGAAAGGTTAGTGCTTTTCAGTAACCCACAGAACCTACACAACTACAATTCCCTCTGTTAAAGATTAATACATTATGCTTACATGGATAAAACAGCGAGGTTCTTGGATTATGCATTTCATCTTCATATTTTACACGGCGTACAACAATAAAGCGTTTTTCCAGTGCAGAATTAAAAGCGCCCGTAATAGTGTTCTTACGCTGTAACAGTTTTTCATTAAGCTCTAATTGTTATTGGGATTTGTGGAAGTCTATTATCAATCTTTATCTATATGCTCTGCACAGATGTTGATCAATGAAAATGCTTTCCCTTGTTGAATGTATTGGACATAACAGAGCAGCCACTAGCAGGGCTATTTAATAGCCTCTATAAGATCCCAGAACCAAGATCAATAAGGCATTGAAATAAAAAGATGAAATTACTTTTCCCCTTTTTTTTTCAGAAGCTCCATTTGCAGAACTGAAGGCTCTAAAAGTTTTTGCAACAGCTTCCGAAATAATTTTGTGAAAAGGAAAACAACCATCTCAAAGTTTTTCTTTTTCTTTTTTTTTTTTTTTGCTTCAAGCCAATTAAAATTCTTGTGATGTTTATACATATCACTACATCAAATACACATGAATTATAAATGCCTCACATAAGTCTTGCACTTGTAGCCCCTGGGTTGCCTTAAATCTGATCTGGAGTGCGTGTGTGTGTGTGAACTTTGTTACATTGGCCGAGTGAAATTGGAGTAATGTGGTTCTCTATCTTTAATGGTTTGCATCACATGATATCACATGCAAATTAATAAACATCTACACCTCCATGTTTCACTTTAAAATTGCGTTTGTTGCTTCAGTCGATGAATACTAGAGCTGGAAATTGATTCTGGGAGTCTGTTCATCTGCAAAATGCTTTACACATAATAACTAATAATAAGACACATTCTGAATGCGTTTTTCTGACAGGGAGTGCAACTAGGTTAATCCTCTTAATGGGAACAGAAAGACAAAGTGTAAGCAAACAAAGCCTGATTATATTCAGTAAAAGTTCATCAACCAGAAAAACACCAGATATAGGCAGAATAAGAAGCAAAGGCTCCTGGCACTGGCAGCCACGTGAGTCTAAGAATACAAAACAATGGCTGGAATGATGTTGTGTGTCATATGTATGCTGACTATGAGTATGAGTGTGGAGTTTAATATCCCAGTGTTTGAAAACAACCGTTTTTCTAAGGTTTGGAAAACATCTGAGAATGAACAGAATGCACCAACAAATCAGTTGTGCCACAGCTGAACTACTCAGCTTCTATAACTAAATGTAGCATGACAATGTAAAATACCATGGAACATCAGATTCCTGATATGTGATATATTATATAGGTGGTCCTTGGATGGAAATTGATCAGATTTTTTTTCCAATTAAAAGAATTTAAGACATATTCACAATTAAATAGATTTTCTGGACTTTTGTTAAATGTCTGTGCTCATGTGACCAAAAGAAAGGAAAACTAACTAATTAAAACTTAACTTGCTAGGAAAAGGACATGCATAATGATTAGTTGTGTTTATGTGGTTTGTATAGTTTCTTTGGTAGCTGACTAATTGCTACGTTCACATTTCCAGGCTGAAAGTGAAGTGACTCTAATCTGAACTTTTCAGGGCTGTGTGGACAAAAGTCAAGTCCAATTTTGTCAGAATCGAAAAAATCACTTATGTATGTAGTTCTAAATCCATATGCTGTTTGTGTACATGCTACTTGAGTGTGAACAGCCTTATTTGGATTTTTTTTGGATGGTCTCTTTTTGCCTGCACCCATGCGCCTAGAGCTTTCACCCCACGCAACACCGGCAGCGCAGCAGAACAGTACTCATAACAAATGATGTTTTTGTTGTTGAAAAAGGATTGAATGATTGAATGTGCATATCATATAAAATGTGTGCAGTTTCAGAGACAGATTCATTCACATTAGAAACAGATTTCTGAATGTGAACTGTCATTCATTTGGCTTAGCAGAACAATCAGAATTGATGAATGAGGCTTGTAATGTGAACAGCCAAAGGCTTTTTGTAGCTAGTCTCTCTCTAAGGCAGATTGTTGAGTGATTTATTATGGATTAGAGTTATGATCTGCTCAGAAAAGTGGATTATAGCGTTAGTTTTTACAATAATGCCAACATATCTGCAGATTGCTCCTCTGATTGCGGATAGGAAAAGATGACTGGCAGGATTGCACTGACCCCTGGAGAGAATGGAATTGTCTGCATTGCTTTGGAGAGTTTTCGTGAAGTTGTGCTTGTGTCGCTCTGAATTTCTGCTGAATGACCCCTTCCCTCATTACAAACATGTATACTATGTAGAGTCAAGGTGACCAGACAGGCCTGTGTTGCTTTGTGTCGGACCCGACGTACTCTGCTTTCGTGTCTCTGTGCTGTAAATAGTTCTGGAGCACCTTGTCACCTCTTGTATTGCTCTGTAGATGTAGGTGTTTGAATTCCCAGTCTCTGAGGTTCTATCACATTCTCCTCTGCTATTTCATGGTGTCGTATCATGTGTGAGGTCCAGGGCCTCACTTGTAGACACATGCCTACTGTAATACACTTCATAACGTTTCATTACAGTGTACACTGCGGTGGCTGGAAGACAGATAACTCTGACGACATGTAGAACAAACCTGGAATCCTGATGATCAAGCTGGATCGCTACCCAAAGTGAAGCGGGAATAATAAACACCTCTCTTTGTTTTCTTTCCTCCCACATCCAATCCCAGCAAGCATTTGGAGTGAGATGTGTGTGGCAATAAATTACTGCATGACGTCATTCGACCTGCTCCAAGGCTTCAGGGGTTGACCGGGGACCGATGAACCTCTGGGGTGAGGGGGAGGAGGTAGGGGTTTGGACACATGGATAAATAGCTGCTCCTCGTTTATGCTTGTCAAGAGTTTTAGCTTTGGGCCGGACTTCACACTGCGTCTGTTTTGCCTTCCAAGCTATGATTTATTCCTCCCGGCCCAGCTGAGGTGCCACAGCTGTTTGCTGGACGGATAGTTTTACAAAGGCACATGTTAAATAAGCTTAGCTCACTGCCGTCATCCATCCCCACACTTCCAGAACAGCCGCAGTCCTGAGTGCCTTAGTGTGAATTAAGCACAAACAGTCCCGTCCGTCCTACAAAGTCCAGTTAAAGGTCATCCCTTTTGAAACAGGATTGAATGATGTACAAACCCCGTTGCCAGAAAAGTTTTGGTAGAATGCAGTAAAAACCAGAATATGTCATACATGAGTTCTCTTGAAGCCTTTTTTTTTACTGGCAAATATACCAAGAAAAGATTTCCATTGTTTTCACTGAACAGCTTAATTGTTTTTTTATTTATTAATATATATTTTTTAAGTATAAACAAATTTAGAATTTGAAACCTACAACACACTCCAAAAAGCATTGGGACAGAAGCAAAATTAGAGTAAAAAGGGAAAACATTGGATATATTTTTCTCTCATAAATCACAGATTGTTGTTTTATTGCATTTTACTAAATTTCACAACTTTTCTGGAAATGGGGTTTGTACCTAGACAGGAAACGTTCGCACTGACACAGGCAAATATACTATTATACCCATACTTTATTTATTATGTTAATTATTTGGTGATTTTTCAGTACAAATTTATTCAACTTCAGCATCTGTAGCATATCTTTACTCTCAGGAAAACACCTGAGTTACATTACTGTGTTCTCTTTTCCATCCAAGTTTCCATTTTAGACAGGAACAGTATTAATGAATACCTCAGGAATCCATTTTTTGTTTTGTTTTTAATAAGTACACATTTTCTGTATTCATTTTCAGCTCCATTTTATGATACTGTATATTTATGTTATGATATTTGTATATTTATGGTTAATGATATTATTGTAATTAGCAAACATGCTCTAAAACAAAAGCTCCTGGTTTGAAAAGGAAATATTTACTAATTCACTGTACATAACTTAAAGCAGAATTAAAATGTAAAATTTGAAAGGATATCACATACTCATGGATTTCAGCTGGTGTCTAATGGTTTTTGGTTCTTTTCTAAGTGCAGGGAAACACATTATGATGTGATAAATGACAGTTCTTGGTAACGAAGAGTATGATACAGACATGACAGATATAGACGCATGTGGGAAAAAAATAATCATGGATATCCTTTCAAGAGACATGCTGGGTTTTCTGTGTACGCTTTCATCAATTAATAGAACCCATGAGATGGCTTAGCAAAGTTTCCAGATGAGAAGACATATTCCAGCATGACTGTGGTGTAACAGTGTGTTACTCAGCCTGTCTGTGTGCCATGTCTTGTATTATACCCTGTAATTATGGCGTGGGATGTAAGTATCCCCTCCGTTGTTCTCATCAGTGTTACTATAGCACTCTCCCACTCTCTCCATGGGCGTATAATACCCGCAGCCTCTGATGCTGCCTTTTACTGTAATGACCCTATTTATGACTTATTTACTATTTTCAGATTTCCCTGGAGCTGAGCAGAAGCTTTGATTCCCATGCTTGAGATAGCAGACAGCATGTCCTGGTATTTTAACTCGCGTCTGTTTGAGCCATTCACTCTCTGAATTCATAACCAGCTGGAGATCAAACACAGGCCCGATTTATTAGGCTCAACTGCAAGGATGATGTGTATGACTAATGTGTTGTTTGTTCAAGTCAACATATTCTTGGGCCATATACACTTACGCAGCCCTTTCATGTTCGTCCTCGGGGATGTGCGAGACTCGGAGGAAAAGCAGGCCGTTTGCAGATAATGCGGAATCATCAGGGCTCTGGACATCTGCCATGGAAGTGACATGACTCTCCTAAAGGCATTACATAATTGATGCTTTAGTGGCGTTGTGGTACTTTGGTCAATTTTGAGGAGGATTCTTGGGTAGGCGTTGCTGACAATTTCCTTTGAAGCTTTGCAGCTGTCCGTCCCTCAGCCAGCTCCACTATCATTGTATGTATGTATGTGTGTGTTTGGGTATGTATGTGTCTGCAAACATATTTCACACAAATGAAAAACATGTGGAGAAGGTTGTCATTTGTTAAAATGTAGTAGAAAGAGCAAAGCTGGCCAGCAGACGCCTCATCAAGAGCACTCATTCAGGATGATGAATGTGGCCAAATACACATTTGTCCGTAAAACTTGCAGAGTGGATGAGCATCATTAAGCATGAGAAATAGGTGCAGCCCCGCTGAGAAGTGAGCGCAGCAAACAGATGTTGGGAATTTTTGCGGGCATCTTTCATCCAGAGGAGCGTCATTAATAAAGCTGAAGGTGATTCTCTTGTTTCTGTTTAATACAAGCGAGTAAAGTATGAGCGGCTGTGGAAATCGCTGAATAAACAACCTTACAAGGCTTTTCGAGTCACCGTGGGTATCTGTTTTGTAAATGGTAGTTGGCATCAGACAGTACTTACAGCACCATCATTTGTACGGTGTTATTCGCTCTCCTTTTGCTCCCACATCAAACAGCCATGTTTTATGGAAAGCAGTGGAAATGCTCATCTCCGTCAGCCTCGGAGCTATTTGACTAGGCCTTTTGCAAAATGGATCATATTGACTGTGAAGTGAGAGTCCAGTTCAAACTCATTTGTCTCCTTCCCCTTTGTGGGCGAATTAGAATAAACACAAATGATGTCTTTATTGTGCGGCCTGACAAACAGTGAGTCATGAGCTGACTAGTTTGAGAGAGGGAAATCGAGGGCCTCTTTGTAAATGTGAGTGAGCTGCTCAGAAGCTCTAGTGGCTGTGCCTGCTGTCTTATCTGTCCAAGTCATTCATCAAGGATCTGTGGAAGGCTTGCAAATCAAGGGGCAGGGAGAGTATGGGTGAACTGGGCTCGTGTTAAATGGCGCAGGCCCTGTTGTTGGAGCTCTGTCTCAGCTGAAGCTGTCTCATTTTATAAACAATCCCAGACACAGAGGTATACTATGAATAATGCTTAAGCCCCGAAGAATCCCGCACCCAATAAATCTTAATACAAGTTCTTAGATTCTAGTGGGCAGCCCACATCTCTTTTCTAGCCCAGCTCGCTCGGTTTCACCTCCCCATGCACTGGCTACAATTCCCCCACCCCCACCCCGCCCCTCCAGGGCAAAACCACACTGGCTTGAATTTGCTCGTGCCACAATTTACCTGCAAACAGGATTACATGCATATATCCCATGCAAATCAATAAAAACCTGTCAGGACTCTTTAGCTTCCTTGCTTTACTAAACGCAATTCATCACACTGCAGTTCAACAAAGGAGCGCTGCAAACAAATGGAGTTTGATCATCAGTGTTGGACTTGAGCAATGCATTTGTCATCTGTGTAGTTCTCTTGAATTGCACCTTACTATACTGTGGTTGGGGATATTTGCTCCACTGAGGATGGCACTACCTTCCTCTTTTTACTCCTGCTGTTTGCTCCACACTCAGGAGCAATACGAGCACTGTACTAAATACTCAAATACAAGTTGGATTATAATTGATGTATAATTTACATTTGTGCCGCTACATCATACATCAGTGGTGATGCAGGGCTTTTCAAGGTTAAGCCTGAATGAGTAGAGCTGCTTTTCCAGATCTCTTTGGCAGATGGAGATGCGAGATTGATTTAAGTCATAAACTGCTGTCATGTTTGCCCTGGTCCTATTGTAAATTGGTAGTTTTTCAGAGTATTAACAGTGTCATTCACCTTGGCCAGTGTAAATGTTTTTTTTGTGTTTTTCTACATTGGACTCTTTCCCCTTCTGAGTTCTTTGACGTCAGGGGTGTGTTGCTGTATGAGAATTATGTTAGGTAGTTATACAGAAACTCTTGCTGCTGTGCTGTTTATATAAAGATGTCTGTTGGGTTTTTGGGAATTGCTCTTAAGTACAGAGGACTTTCTTCAATCATAAATTATCTGAAATGGGTCACTCTGTGTTGTTATTATATCTGTCTTTAAAAATAGACGATGACTTACTGTCACTGATAGTATGTCAAGCTGTAGACTTGGTTTACTAAAGCCATTAGCATTTTTGAAAACAAAATTAAAGATGCAAGCCAAATAAATCATCCGGCTAAGATTGTGCCAATGCAAATATGGCTCCTGCCTGAGGCTGAATAGCTCTTTTTAAAGGAAGAGGTGGCACAAACCTGGCACACAATGCAAATCATCACCTATGTATCCTCAGCTGTTAAAACACCTCTTAGCCCTACTTAACAAGTGACAAAGAACAAAGGAATAATTTACCAAGACATACTATCTTTAGCTGACTGTTTGTTCTTGCATGTCATTTGCTCTCTTCCATTTATCTGTTTATGCCTTTGGGCACCGACATTAAATCATAGCACTAGCTATGCCCTCTTGACTTCTACTTTGTGTATGTTTCTCTTAAGCATGTTTCTTGAAGCTTGTTGAGTTCATACATAGCAGGACTAACCATATCTGGTTTTGATTCTTAAAATTAATTTCCATATGCCAGTTCTGATGATATGGAACATGTTTGCACACAGTCTTTTACTGTTTTCGAAGGGTTTTTTTTTTTTTTACTTTCATAATGTTCAACAAGAATTGAACCAACTCTGAAATCTAGTACTTCTCATGGCTTGGACACCATGTTCCATTCCTTTGTTAAAAGGCAATTAATTCTAGTTATGGAAATGTCTTTGCTTCATACTACTGTGCACTTAATTTGTATGGAGTTCAATTTCCACATATAGGTGCAAATATATTGTGTCATTCCGAAGGCTTCGACCCCGTTAATGGTAATCATGCCTTTTAACTCTGAAATCATTGGTGTATTTCAGGCAGGGCCGCAACAATTCTTTAGCCTTGTTCTGAAGATAAATTAGTAGCTCCTAAATAATGCACTGAACCCTAATTCTCTTTGATTAGTAGTGAGTTAGATGATAGCGACCCATTGAAATTGGTCATCAGCATAAATAATGACTGAATGAACTGATAAAATGCAAACTCGCCAGCCATCATAAATCAAATGAAATCCACTTGCTGTGGAAGTCATTGAAATTAGAAGTCCATGCTCCTATTAATTATGTTGCCTTCTGAAGGCGACAGAGTGATAAATCAGGCCTGAAAGGTACTCCAGTTAGGGAGCTGAGGAAGCGAGACTGCCTGCAAATGGCTTTGTATACCCTCCTAATTGTTTCTTAAACAACCTACCTCTGGAGGCACATCTGATAGCCGCGCTTTGTGGAAGGGTAGGGAATACTCAGCATGGTCTAAATGCACGTCGGTGAAAAAGAAGCGATAATATGTCTTTTTGACGCTTTGCCTTTTAGGGATTTGTTGGTTACTGCTGACGCTATTGCTTTTAGAGGCTGTGCTATGATTTGTATAGTTAACACAAAATGTGTAATTTTGGGTATAATGATTGTCTGCTTGAGTCTTAAGGCTTGGTCTTCCAAGTAGGGCTGGACGATAATTCAATATCAATATGTATCACAATATCTTCGTATAAATGACATGAATTTTACAAACATTAACAAAATTTCAATATACATTATTTACAGCACCTGTCACTTATTGATGTTCGATACAGAGCCCTGCCATCAGTTCATTGCTCTATATTTTAAAGTTAGTTTAAAAATTTTAATATTGACAAAGACAAATGGCTCATGTTTGATGGTGACGTCATGTTTCTTGTTTGTTTTTGGCAGCTTTTCTGGCTTAAGTTGTACACGTCAATATTAGAATTATATTGTGTCAACCAAAATTACGATATATATTGTGATAATAAAATTTTGGGCAAGAAAAAATGGCTTCTTTATCTAGATTTGGTAAATGTAAAGACTTTGAGCTCTCTTTTTGTGTTGATTTTTTTATATTATCTATTGTACTGGATTATACAGTAACACTATTTGATAGCTACCTATATAGGAACTTACATAATAAACATTCGATGCTTAAGGGTGTATACACAGCTTATATGAGTATAACATAATGTTATGAGAGTAAAAACATGTCTTGAATGTTGTTGTTTTCAAAAAATGAGATTTACAAGTTATTTAAGGTAAATTAAAGGTTTGCGTTCTCCTAAATGAAGCATACACGTTAGATGAATGTTCCTAGGCTTCAGTTTGATGAGCGTTTTAATCTAGGCGTAATAGTTTACTACAGTTTAATGCACATAGAATTTAACTGTGTACGCATTAGTAAGTCAGTCTAGGTTGGATGTTAATAATATACCAGAGCATAATGAGTGCACATCCTCTGCAATTTAAAATATATAATCGCAATGGGATATGATACAATTACAATCCTTAACTGAAGGCACTGAGCCCAGTGACATGAGGAGTACCACTACCACCCCAGTGACAGTTTAGTACCCTTATTTTTCAGTGTGTGTAGTTATGCAGCACTCACTGGGAAATCTGTGTTATCATAGCAACCTGCAAACAGCTAACAGACATGGTTATCTATCTCAGTAGAAAATATTTATAGTACGTTCAGTTTACCTTGGTTCATCCATTAATCAAAAAAACGGGAGCTGCTGGAGCTGGAGATACTAGCTTTCTACTACCACCCTGTCATTGACAGCTCGCGCTGAAGATTGTGCACAGTATGTGTAAAATGCTGTGATGAATGAAAGACTTGTGGTTGAATATGTTACTTCAGATTTCTGTAAAGAATGACAAATGGTGTCATTAATCGACATCAAAATATTTTTTACAGATTTCATTGAACAGTTCGGGTCTGGGATGATTAAGGATGGTTATGTTTTATGTTCCGCCTCTCCTTTACTTTCAGAATCACTTCAATTCATCAGGTATGTTACACATATGAGAAATTTGTCTTGGTGGATACACACATGCGTAGCATGTAATTTGTTTACAATAAGTACAGTGTATTTACAATATTCAAGGAACCACACTGGAGCCCTCATCCACACATCGCTGCTTTAAATGTAATCCAAGGTATATTTCCATCTGAATTCTCTGTGTTTTCTCTTTCTTCACGGCTCATGTATTTATATTACTGCTGTGGCCTGGTTTTAGGCCTGGCCTTGCTCTCCCAGTGCCCTTAGTGTTTGCCTTTTCTGCTTGCATATGTTACTTTTAGCTCTAAACCTTCAGTGTTCTAGGAGCTGAGCGAGTGAGTGCTGGAATCCAACCCAGGGGCATAAACAGGTATTGGTCTCAGATTAGAAACTCCTCGAGGGGAGCAGTGTGCTGCTATGCAGCTGCAGCCACAGTCTCATCAATCACACGCTGGTATTAGGTTGTCCTCTCGCTGACGGGAGCCATTTTAGAAGGCTCCTTAGAATAATTGCATTCCAGTGCTTTATGTTAGATTCACCTGTTTTGTAACGTATGAGAGGTCCTCGTAGGGTCAAGTGGTCTCTCTCAGATTAGCCAGGTAGCCCACACCTGAACTGAGTTAGCTGAGGAGAGGAGGATCCTGGTGGGATAATACCACATGCTTTTTATGAAAGAGGTGCTTTCATGAGCTGAGATATGCAGACCTCTTATGAGAAGTAAATGTGCAATCTGTGGCCCAGCCTGGGGTTCCCTTCCTGTTTTCAATTTTATAGTTTAAAAGTCTAAATAAAAGCTGAAATCCAAGGAGCTATTCAGGCATTGTTAGCGCACTGACATGTGACTGTGGATTAGAGTTCTTCAGTAATGTGAAATGATTTCACAGAGACATCAGTCCACAGAAACATATTATACTTAGAATTCTAGTTTATCGTTATATATTTATTAGATAATTCTGATGCAATAGAAGCATCAGAATTAGCTAATAAATATATAACCTTAGGGCGGCACGGTGGCGCAGCAGGTAGTGTCGCAGTCACACAGCTCCTGGAGGTTGTGGGTTCGATTCCCGCTCCGGGTGACTGTCTGTGAGGAGTTGGTGTGTTCTCCCCGTGTCCGCGTGGGTTTCCTCCGGGTGCTCCGGTTTCCTCCCACAGTCCAAAAACACACGTTGGTAGGTGGATTGGTGACTCCAAAGTGTCCGTAGGTGTGAATGTGTGTGTGTGTGTCTGTGTTGCCCTGTGAAGGACTGGCGCCCCCTCCAGGGTTTATTCCCGCCTTGCACCCAATGACTCCAGGTAGGCTCTGGACCCACCGCGACCCTGAATTGGATAAGCGGTTACAGATAATGAATGAATGAATGAATATATAACATTAGCTAAAACATCAGCTTATGGTATTGGTCCGTTCTCAACATCTGTGCAATGTCAGTTTTTTAATATAATTGTAAGTAATTATCTGCTGATACAGATATTATTCAGAAGTTATTGTACATCTCTAATTTCTACTGTTTACTGGAACATTCAGTGACATTAATGCAAGAGATTTTGTTGGTAATAGTAATGTGTAATAACAAATTTGGTGTAAATACATGTACTGTTTGGCTATATTTAACACTTTAATGTGTTAACGTTTTTCAAATATAATGGAATTCTTGAAACTTTGCTTTCACAGTACTACACGTCTTTGCTGCTGTGTAACAAATGTATGGCATCTTGATACAAAATCCACAGTAAACATCTCATGAAGTTTTCACATTGCTCCTCACCAAGCTTTTCATGAAGGGTGTCTATCAATCATTGCATACTTTGGCCAGCATCTTTACTGTTCATCTGTGGGTTCAGTCAGAATAGTTTCCGGTGGGATTACTCTTACATTATACACTGAGAGTGAATTAGTCCAATAATGGAAGCCTCTCTTTCCTCATCATCTTCTTCTACAGCCCTGCAGAAACAATTTAGGGGAGAAATGGAGGCAGGCCTGGCCTCAGGTGTCAGTGGCACAGTGATGAATCGCAGGAAAAACATATTAAACCCTCCATGTGTACAACCTGTGTTTGGTAGCTGGATATCTGTCCGTACCCTCACACTCCAAACAAAATGAGATCCTCCTGTAAAACACGCTGAAATATGGCTGTGTGCAGTGAACATAAAGGCAGCCCTGTCTCAGCAAAATTGATTTATTTGATTCGGTGACATTTTAGTTGTGGTCGTTATGTTATATTTATGGGGGAATTGCTGGAGTCTCTCATTATGCTCTCCTAATTTATTTTACATACTTTTATGGCCGCTTGCACCCGCTGAGACTTTATTGCAGCTGTTATTGAAAAAGGGGGGGGGGGGGGTTGTGCATATCGATTGATATTTACATGTTTATTGCCAAGATCATGATTTATTTGAACTTTTTCCCCGAGTAGAATGTGGTCAAGCAAAAAAAAAAAAAAACTGCAAATGTCCATCTGTGCATAGTTTGCAACTCTGGGGTATCAGGGATGTGTGTGAAAGTGTTAGGAAGTGCTGAAGCCAGAGGATTTTCATGTGCTTTATTGTAAAGGCCCATTTTCCACTGTTTCCATGCTGGCAGGTTTATTTAAGTAGAGTAGCATATGGATGGTGTTTGTATTGGATATTTAAATGAAAGTAATTTCTGCCTCTTAAAGCCTGTTAAGCCAACAGCTTCCTACATACTGTGCAAAAGTTAGAGACCGCTGCTCTAAGTAGTTACTGCGCATGCTTTCAGACCCAGAGCACTCAGTTGTCTTCTCCCATTGGATGAATGATGCTAAAATAGCTGTTGATTTATTTATTTATTATTTATAAAAATATTATTATTATATTTTTAATATATTTTTTAACTTTAGACCCAAAGCAAATATTTTCTCACGTCTCTTTAAGATGAGTTACTGTTAATCTGATGGGGATAATTTATGTTCTACCTGGCTTTGCACAGTTAGGAGTCTCTCATTCTTTCACCTTCTGCGACCACCTCATCCTGATTAGTGTTGCAGTGGGACTGGAGTCTACCCAGAATCATTAGGCACAAGGCTGGAACATTCAATGGACTAGAGATGGGTCTGATCTGATCCTATATCAGTATCTGGGTCCAATATAGGCGTTATTCATTTAATCGGATATTGGACGGACAGGGCCGATCCACTTACTGATCTATATTCCAGTCTGCAGCCTGCACTGGACCATGAAACCAGACGCAACAGCATAATGTAATGTGACGTGTCACCGATCCCCATTCCAGTCCGTGTAAACGCATTTGTTTGTGTGTTGGCCTCCTGTTCACACTAAAAGGCCTCTGTAGGTCACTGAAAATGGAGGGGGGATGTTTTTGAGAACTCTGTCAATGTGGTTGGCTTTTGGTAAAATCGCGCTACTTTGTTTACATTAGCAGAACGTGTTCATGCTGTCTTATCTCAGGACTGTGTTTGTGTGTATGAGAGAGAAAGAAGGGAAAGTATAACAGATATAAAATGTTTTGGAGTTGTCTTTTGAGTCTTGTTTTTGTGTGTAGATGTGGATTATTTTTAAAAAATGCTGATTATTTTTAGAAAATGTCCTTTGGAACAGATTTAAATTCACTACATAGTGTGTTGATTCTTTGCTCTTCTAATTAAAACTGCTTTGTGGTCCATTTCAGCCTTGTTGTGTAATAAACAACATGATTTAACAAACAAAACAAACAAACAAACAAAAACTGAAATAAAAACAGCACATCACTACACTGGACCAAGCACACGTTCATCAAAGGGCATCACACACTCACCCAATCACTCCCACCTGTTGGCAGTTTTACACAGTCAGTGGACCTACCAACATGGGTGTTTGGACCATGGAAGGAAACCAGAGCACCTGGAAGACACCCAAACAGACACAGGGATAGCGCACCACAGGAACCAGGAACCTTTCCGATATTGTATATTTGAAATGTTTTTATTTCTATTTATTTATTTATTTATTTACTTACTTACTTACTTACTCTAATTTGAGACGTCTACCTAAACTCAAGCCACTTTCACACATGCACATTAGCCCAGGTTGTTTCCTGACTATACCTGAGGGAGGCGTATGTGTAAAAACAAATGTCTGTAACAGTTGTGCCGGGCATTACCTGGTCTTTATCCTGCCATCGCCTTGGTACAAAGTTGGGGTAATGTCAGGGTGAGCTCATGGCTATATTGAGACATACTGCACATTCTGCACAGGTACGTTTCCAACTGTGAGAACGCTTCTGATACGGAAAATCTCTAGCTGTACACTACAAGTGTGAAAGGGCAAGGAGAATCAAGTCCTAGGTAAAAATGGCTTTAAATATACCTTTAGAAAACTGAATAACTTGCAGCTAGTTTCCATTTTGATTGGGAATAAAATAAAGGAAGGGTGTTCTCTGACTCCTGCCCAGAATTGTGTGCTTGGGGCAGTGTCTGATGCCGTTTCCTTCAGCTCAGCTTGTGTTAGATAACTCGGCTATTAAAGGCACATATGGAGGTAGATCAGCCCGAGATCCATCTTTTGGGAGAATTCATTTCTTCAGAGTAATTAAGTAATAAAAACAATCAGATTAAATTACTTAAACTTTTGATGCATTACATAATGACCAGAGATCATTCCTCTGCATAAAGTATAAGTAATTAATGGCAGAGATGAAGTCGTTATGAGCTGCTGGTTATTAAATTGTAACCTCTCGCCATAAAAAAAAGAACTTCATTTTTTTCCCTTTTAACTCCCAAGAACTTGATATATGCGCATGTGCTTCTGAGCATCGCCTAGCATGAAATTTAGTGTTTCCAGGATATTTAACATTAGGACGCAGTTAAAATTAATTCTACATGCACTTTCCTGAAAAGAAAGCTGACAACTAATGTCAGTAAATTCTACAGCAATGGTGAGTGGTGACAGTAAATCTGCAGCAGTGTGGGCGGGTGGGGGGAATGTGTGGGGGGTGGGGGGCTGTGATGCTATTGTCAGAGGGGGCGGATGGGTGAAGATGGATTTGGAGAGGAGGGCAGGCAAGGGGGTGATTTTAAACCCCAACACTGATTAGTTGAGATGAGAGGCAGCCCTCATGTCCTTGCGGTGACATTCAGGAGCTGATATTTGTTTGGCTTTAAATAATGCCCCGGACAGTGGCGGAGAGTGATGGCCAGAGCAGGCTGACATTGCGCCTGGGCCAAGGTGACTGACTCCAGGCTTCTCTCTCTCTGTGTGTCTCTTTCTCTCTCTCTCACTCACTCTTATTCAGTCTCTCAGCTCTGTCAATACACATCCAGCAGGCTGATGGGCCTTCCTCTGGATCATTGTGCTGACACTGCCGCGTCTTCATCACCACCTGCCGTTTCACTACAAGATCCACTCAGAGAGCAAGCGTCACTCATTCACAGCATACACCAGGGCTGTACGTTCCAGACAAACACCTTGTTATGATTCTAGTCCTACTTATTGTAATATGCAATTTGTGATATTGCTGAAGGCTGGACTGTAGCAGCAGTGTTCATAAGCACAACATCTTGTGAATATCCAAAAGAGCACATCTCTTAACATCAGTGATTGGTTGGATTGTGCACAGTACACAATAAATAATTCACAAACCCCTGCTACAGCCAGAGTTGTACTTTTTTCACAGCTATTGTTGGACAAGCACAACAGAACATTGTCAGAAATTACTTTTAATAACGTTAGAGTTTGAAATGTTAACTGACAGAGCTGGACATTATTGCTGTAGCTGAGCTACGTATATCAAAGCTAGACTGGTAGGAAACTATACATTTACACATGTGCTAATGTATCTATGTCTGTTTAATTCCAACAAATTAATTCTGAGATTAATATAATAACAAGGCCTTCCTTGTTGTTGCATAATCAATAAATATATTTAGAAATAATAACAAGAATTAATGATTATGTTTAAGTTGTTACAGTTCTAGTTACTAATTGTAAACGTATATAGTTTTATAAAAAATATATATATATATATATATATATATATATATAAACAGTAGTACTAGTAGTAGTACAGGATATATTGTAATAAAAACTGATCCAATACTATATTTTTCACTTTTAGTGAAACATCCCCACACTCACAACAACAAGCAGTGCACTGTAGATTGTGTAGGAAGGACTTGTTCATTGTTTTCAGAGGAAGCCATAGCTCATAGTTTTGTCAGACCATGCTATTGTTGGAAAGGCAGAATGACTAGAATTTCCCAGCCTGAAGCTGATGATATGGTGTTGATTAAGCCGGGGCTAGTCTAACCTCGCTGAGGACTGCCAATGCAGCATGATCCCTGTAATTATCGCCTCTCTCTGAGTGATTTACTCTTATGGGAGCTTGATGCATCTTCCCAGAGAAATTACTGACTGTACACCGAGTACCCAATTTTCCACGCTGACCCCTTTTAATTGGACCCATTTTGGTGACACTGTGATTTACAGTGGGAGTCTCGGTGGATGACACAGGCCGCACTACTCAGAAAGCGCTCCTCCTCTGCCGAATAGGGCCATGAACCCTGGCCCCGCTACTCTGAGTGCCATTCATTTGCATTTACTCACTCTGTCAGCGGACACCCTCATGCGGAGTGACGCGGCCGGTCGGAGCGCATTTAGCCCTCTCTTTCAGCCTGCTATGAAGGGCAGAAGAAGAGAATGGTCACTCATGCATCCGAGTGCAAAATGTCACTGTCACCGAGTGTCACAACGTATGGTACGGCCAGGCGGGACGGGCTGGAAGTTTCACGTTCATGGTGTCAAAGTGTCAATAGAGGGTGTGAAGTAAACAATACACCCTATCTGAAGCGCTAACGCTGAGAAAACAGGGAAAGGCCCCTGAGAGCAGCCACTTTGATGGATATGAATGTTGTTAACGACAAGGCAGACTCAGTCTGGGTACGAAAATATGTCTGTTTTCACACTTATTAACCAAACGTGCACACACAAACACACACAGTTAAAGCCAACTATACTCATTGTTCCATTTGTTTCCTAATGAACCGACGTTGGCAGTAGCACCCTGTCACAGTGAAGAAAATGCGTGAGTGAAGAGAAAAGTACACCCTGCAGTATCTCTGTGTTTGTCAAATAGGAGCTGAAGCATTGATTTTTCTAATTCATCTTGTCTCCGTGTGAGATACTTACTGTCTCTCTCTCTCTCTCTCTCTCTCTCTCTCTCTCTCTCTCTCTCTCTCTCTCTCTCTCTCTCTCTCTGTGGTTTGACTCAGAAGCTGACACACTGTAAGAGACTACAGATCCCTCTTACCCTAGTCTCAGGGGAAATGCAATTATTTTACTGTTTGATGAGGGGGAAGAAAAAAAAACGGCCATGTTCCTTTATCAGGCAAATAATAACAGAAGTGTCATATCCTGTCTGAAAAGACGTGGTTTTATCTGATATTGAATTATAAAGCAGTGTCCCACAGTAGCACGGCCTGACTTCTCTTTGAGTGTTTCGCTTTGTAGTTTAAATGCAATCCATATTGACATCTCCCTTGCACCCTCTCTAATGAAGCTGCCAATCTCATCCCCGACACTTCTGCTAAAACTCAGCAAATATCCCTACACGGTGTACCATTACATCAACATGCCGCACGCCATCTCCACGGTGCCCATGGAAAATATCACAAGAGCTGAAGGAGCGTTTAATAACGGCGGCGGATACGATCCAGCAGATAGCAGCACAGAGTTCACCTAGCTCATCAGCGATCATGTCTGGAGCGCATCAATTATCACAGTTTAGCTACGTTCATTACATGCTTTGAAGTGCAATGTCGCGGAGTGCATGATTCCAGTCCCTGCCAGTATTATCCTGTTGTCAAGCTATGTATTACTTATCCTTTATTTAAAGCAATGTATGACAGGTGGGCAGACACGTTAATGACTGCGGTGCAGTGTGTTCTAAATGATCCTCACACATGATTGACATTCCACTCTCTTTCTTCCCTCTTTCTTTCATGTTGATGCTCGCCGCTGCTGCTGTTGACGAATCTCCATAAATAGGTAAGTACCGAAAGTTGATGTTATGAGCTGATGGAAATGTGTAATCACATTAATTTAGGTGAATGACAACATAATAATTTATTTCTTGTCTGTCATGTTGCATGTGGTCGTATGATACTTCATCTCATCTGAAAAGCTTTTTTTGGGGTGTGTGTGTGTGTGTATACTTGGAGCAGCTGTCATATAACTCAGAACTTAATCAAGTTTATTTTCTGTCTTTGTTATCTAAAGATATGTGTTCACACTTTGGTTTATAAGTCATTGTCATCCCCCCACAAAAAAAAAAAAAAAAAATTAAAAACCCTCATGCTGGAAACAAGTACACGTGGTCTGTATCTTAAAATGGTGCCGAGCTGCAGTGAGCAGGGTCCCCAGTGCACATAGTAGTGCGTGTAGTATATGCACATGAAGTTAGTGAATTTACGGCTTTAATTTCCCCTGAAACATGCCCGGCCTGCAGGTGCTGCAGTGGCGTGGCTGTAGGCAGGGGTCACTCTGATTAATGGCCGTCCTTTCACTGGGGATGACAGACCCCTTGAAATGTTGTCATCAGGAGTCCAGCTCCTCTTTGTTCCTCCCCAGCAGCTGTGACAGCCTGGCAAATCAGGACTTTTCCAGGCTTAAATCTGCCAAACGCGCAGACAAAACACAGCCATCATCAGCTGAACAAATACTGCGCCCCATTCCCCTGGCCTTGCGCTGTGTGCAGATTACTCACCGTCCTCGGCGCTTATAATTATCCATAAGTGGCAAATAGTATGCGCAGGCCGTGTAGAAATTGTTTCATTATGCTTAATTAACACCTACTTGATTGTGGCTAATTACAACTGTTTGATAATATAGGAGCAAAGTTGTCAGTCTCCAGACATGGAGAAGCCATCTGGATCACTGATAACCATATGCTGGTGCTTTGCTGCTGCTTGAGCTGTCAGAGGCCCACAGACAGGCAGGTGTCTCCACGGCATGATCCTAGCCATCAGCAATCAGTAAACACTACCAGGCAAACACCTATAGTGTGTGTGTGTGTGTGCAGGAATCTACAAACAAAATCTCTCTGTGATAGATCATTTGATATAATGTGATCTATTATACACTGATCAGCCAAAACATTAAAATTACTTTTTTTGTTTACTATCTACACACACTGTCCATTTTATTAGTGCCACTGACCATACAGGTGCAATTTCTAATTCTACAATTACAGACAATGTTGTTGCATTTGATAGCCTCTGATTCACCCTGTTCCACAATGGTCCAGACCCCCAGAGGACCATCAAAGAGCAGGCATGATTTGTGGGGAGGGTCATTCTCAGTGCTGCAGTGACACTGACATGGTGGTGCTCTGTTAATATGTGTTGTGCCTGTACGAATGGATCAGATACAGCAGTGATGCTGAAGTTTTTAAACTCTTCAGTGTCACTGCTGAACTAAGAACAGTCCTCCAACCAAGATTTTCCTGTGGGCGGCATCCTGTGATTAGAGGCAAACCAAAACAAATTGTGCAGCAACAGATGAGCTGCTGTCTCTACACATTTAAGATGGACCAAAAAGGTAGATGTGTCTAACAGGGTGGGCAGAGTGTTTAAATAAATAAATAAATAAATAAACAACAGCATGATCCAGTCCTACAAGCACAACGCACACTAACACCACCACCGACCCAATGTCAGTGTCACTGCCGCACTCAGAATAATCCACAACCCGAATCATAGCTGCTCTGTCCTGACCATTGGCAAACAGGGTGAAAGGAGGCTATAAAAGTATGCAAAGCCACAGATGGACTACAGCCTGTAATTTAGAACTACAATGTTCACCTGTGAGGTTAATGTGGTTGTAAATGTGGCTCTGGACCCACCGCGACCCTGACTTGGATAAGCGGTTACAGATAATGAATGAATGAATGAATATGTTTGTATTCAACCACAAGAATCTTATGGCACTTTTCCACTGCATTGTACCTACTCTGCTTTGCTTGGCTCTGCTGTTTTGCTTTTCCACAACTTTATTTTTAGTCTTTGCTGGTGGTTGCATCCAAGCAAGTCAAGTAGGAACGAAATGTGACATGTAAACCTTGCAGAGCGCTGATTAGCGAGAGAGACTTGTCAATCATCACAAAATGCAGACATCCAGCACAAACTAGCCACCTATACAATCTTCAGTTTATTACATTTGTTTTTATTTGATTCACAACAGCAGCTCATGAAATTATGCCAAGGTCTTTTGAAAATGTTCCTCATATCGGTGGCTGACCAAAAAAACCCTACGGTAGGCAGTTGGGGCCCAGAGCCATGTTCAGTCAAAAAAAAAAAAGAAGAAAAAAAAGCAAATTCAACGCTTACTGCTGCTGTTGTGGTTTTCAGAGCCACAGAGACAGTGTTTTGCTACATCACCAGATACATATTTGCTACATGACCAGGGACAGAGGCTGAAAAGCACGTTGAGCCGTGCTGAGCCAAGTCAAGTTGGTACCATAAAGCAGCATTAGTGAAGTCAAGTTTCGATGTTAGAAAATGAGTTCTGAACCAAAAAATGCCCCTACAAATATTTTAACCTCTAATTTTGGAAACAATTTGTCTTTATTTTTATAATTTGACAAAGCCTTTCTCTTAATGTCTGACTGCATTCACTGACTATATTTCTGCTGGAAATGACCTGCTTAGATTACAGCATGTTCTCAAGGTAATAACTATTAACCAAGCAGTAGCTGAAGGAATAACAGTAGACTTTTATGAGACTCAGAGTTGTTGTTCTGAAACTTTGTTTTTTCCCTTGAAAGGCGAAGCAGGGAGCTGTTAGGACGCAGCCCACATGCCACAGAGCCTGAGAAATCATTTTAAACTGCAGGCACCCCACCGTAAACAAAAGAAATGATCCCCTGCTTGTAATGCCTGTCTGTCCTTGTTAATTAGCTGTACACACTATGTGAAATTAGCTATGAAAGCACAACACCAAGATAAATAGTTTCTTATTTGAATGAATAAAGTAAAGATTCAGTGTGTATAGCATTTGTCATGTTTAATTGCTAGATCAATTAAAGTAGTGGGTAATGGTGATTTATAAAGCTTTCTGTGTAATTTGATATTCATTAACTCAGCCAGATTCACGGTGATATCAGCTTGTTAATTGTGTTTCCTTTTTCTTGAAGGGACGCTTGATATTGTGGCTGGCACAAAGTTTACTAATTTTGCTAATACTGATATATAGCTCTGCTGAAACGCTGGCCACTAACCACCTCTCCTCCTCCTCCTCTGCAAAACTTTGTGTAAACCCTTTAAAACTTTAAGATAAACACTCACTGGGGTAAACAAGCTGACCTGCTTTGCTGTGTTTGTTCCAGTGCTAAACTGGTGATCAGTGATATTTTCAAACTTCAACAAACAGTGTCCCTTGCTTATATTTTTCTTGAGCATTTTTAGAGTCCGTTTTCTTTTAGGTTTGGCATGTTTAGCTGGACACTGTGCTTTTGTTATGGAGTATATATTTAATAACTTGAACACAGTTTTATTAAAAACAACCGGAATTTAAGATTAACATTTTTTTTGTTGTTCATATGATAATATGTTACCTTTAACTTTCCTCTGACATGTTTTTATTTGTTTCTTATGTCACCACTAGTTAGAAACATTTATTGAGCCTTTTTCAGTTAAAAGGACTGTTCAGGATTGGCTGTGCCTACTAGCATGTGGGGTTGCTCGTTTCCAGCGTTACTGCAGCTGAATTCATCACTAGAGACAAACGGAGTCAGGACGGAGTCATGTTTTGTCCTCTGTTTACAGCAGGTTAAGATCAGAGTGATATATGGAACACATGTTAGTGGAGTTCTGAGTTGTCTTAAGCTTGTGAACAGTGGAGAAAATTGGCCAATGCACATTGTGGTGCTAAACATAGCTCTAGAAAACACACAGATGGAGCATTTTCTTGTTTTTTATTCCAGTTATATATTTATATAAGACATTGTAAATGACCCCATTCAGCTCCAGTGAAAGGTAACACTTTATCTGAGGCTCTGTTCGCTTTTTGGTGCTTCTTTAGCTCGACACACACACAGACAACGTCACAGTTCACACTGAAGGACCTAATATTCCTTGGTTCCAGTTGGGAACAAATTGTCTGATATGAGAGCCAAATATTGGCAGCATGGTGGCGCTGCAGGTAGTGTCGCAGTCACACAGCTCCAGGGACCTGGAGGTTGCGGGTTGATATTTTAAATTTATTTCACTTTTGTTTAACCAGGTTAATCCCACTGAGAGAGTTAAAACAAATAATACACACAAAAATATATTTAGACAATTACATTTTATGTAAAACATCTACACAATGACAATATGGACTCAATGGACTTCACCATAGCCCTTAAAACTGTTCAATGGCACAATGTTTTCAAACTTAAGTTTGTTCTGTAAATTATTCCAGGCAATTATTCAGTCCGAAATTTTGGGGACAACAAATCACAGTGCATCGAGAGAACAAACATGGTGGATTCCAACCTTCACATTTAAAAGAGAAGACAAATAAAGGAAGTTTACCAATAATGGTTTTGTATATAAAAACATACCAGTGACTGATACTGACATATTCCTTCATGTTCTTGCTTAAAAAAATCACGTTGACCTTCTGATCGTAAAATGAGGCAGATTTATCTGTATCTGTTCAGACTTGTGTCTAGTATAAGTGCCTGTAATATAAGTGTCATGCTTTAACAACCCGTTTTGATTTTTATGTTGAAATGAATATCAGCGTCTAAGAGTGATCTCTGCTTAATTCCAAACAACCATTAGCTCATGAGCTGCTGAATACATTTCATTTCATTCTTCCGGAATTTTGGCATAATTCTTGGTAATATGTATATAAGTGTGAACCAGGGAGCATTCTGTGTAAATGAGGTATGTGCTGAAACTGATTTGCAAACTGAACAAGCATCACTTGATACAGCAGATTCCAGAAATCGGGTCACAGCGGGCAAGTCTGCACTCATTTTTCGTGATTGCGGGTTATGATTTGGTTTAATTAGCCAAACCTTGTCACTGGATGGAGTACAGTGACACATGTTGTGTTATACCATGTTGATTTAGAGTTATTGTATTCCAGTAGACAAAGGGAGTAGCTGCACCTAAGGATTCGCCCTGTGCCCTAATTCAGAGCACTGCAATTGGCTATAATGAATCGGAGCACATACACTGGGTGCATTTAGTGCTAGAGCGTGCATCGTGAATGAACATCTTTAAGTGACAGCTCCTAGCAGCATGGCTGCTGATTGCTCCCAGGGACTCAGTGGTCAAATGAGAGGCCGTGTTATTTGGGCAGCATAATGTAAACACTTCATTATGCGCACGCAGCTCATGCAGCTGAGTACACCAGACAGAAATGATCGGGGGACGCTGGGATGACATGCCCTGCTTTCCCTCCACAGGACGAAGATTTAGGCCAAGTGGAAGTGGACCAAATGACTCAATAGCACAGCAGAATTCCCTCTCAAACAGGAAAGTTCCTTATTCATTTCCTTAGATTATCATCACATTTGTGTCACCAGCCGAAGAGCTTTATTGACTTACCGAGACGTGGTGCCTTCACCGAGGTTTGTCGTTATTTGGCGCTCTGACATATTCATGTGTGTCTCCACTAATGCCTCCAAATTACTCCGTCCGTGGACGTCACAATGGAACAGATAATTTTAATAAGATTCGGCTTGACTTTCCACTGCACTCCTCTCTCGCTTTATGGAATACAAATTGTAACCTGTTTTTAAAGCCACGCAAGGCGCTGAACTTTAATGGGATTTGACAACATCATATTAGGCACAACAACTACGCATAATGTACCGAAAAATTGGACGTGAAATTGGAAACATAGCCGAGAACAAAGTGAATTTACATGGTTTGGTAGGTTGGATGTCTGATATCATATTCTCTCATGCAGGCACTCTAGGGGGAGGAGGGAAAAAAGGCTGGGGGCTTTAACAATGGATATCAGCAGAAAGTGCTTTTAAAGTTAAGGCTGATGGATGGCTTGTCAAAAAAAATAATTGCACTGGTTGGAAAGTGGGGCTGCGTGCTGAGGAGGGGGGAGTGCGGGATATACAGAGAGGATGATGGGAAGTGACAGTGGTCTGTCAAGAAGCAGTGGCTGCCCAGAGAAGTGTGAAGCCCAAGCTATAAGGTGGCAGAATAGAACAGGCTGTCAGGGCGGGAAAGTGGCTTTAATACGGCGAAAAGCAAAGGAATCCGCCTGTCAGCGCTGCTCAGCCAAGCCGAAACACGGAGAAGAAAAACGGCGGGAAAAAGGTAGAGATGGAAGCAAAAAAAAAAAAAAAAACACAGGAAACACCACTTCATGCAGTGTGTACCTGTGTCAGGGAACGGAATAGTGCGGTGTGTGAGTGAGTGTGTCAAGAATAAAGGCGAGTGCGTAGGACACAGTGGGTTCCACTGCCTTTCTTCTGCCATGCTGATCAGAGTCATCAGACTGACCGCTCTCAGTGTAGTTTTTACTGGACGCTGAAGACTCGTTGATGAGGCAGTTTTTCTTCATCCTTGTTCTTCTCCTCCTCTTCCTCAGTGTCCGCTTGGGGTAATGAAAGGAGAATATATGAGGACACATGAGTGTCATTTTGTATTTTCTGATCTCTCTTGAAGGCTTGTTACAGAGATGGGACAGGTTTACAATTATACAGGCCAGCTTCCTAAGGCATTTACATGAATTGGTGGAACAAATTCAATAATGCTTGTCTGCATAGCCTTGACCTTGGGTGAAAGGCACTCTAGTTTAATTCATCAGTGTGCTGCTGCTGCTGCTGAAAGGCTGACGTGCTGATTATACGTGTGTAGAACATACTCTAAATTTGACCAGACCTAGGTTTTACCTTTAGATTCATACTCTTCTTCAGTGTTCCTGCTTTCTAGTGAGGTTTTATTTTCTGGAGTCGAATAGGTTTTTTCCCTCTCCTTGTTCTATATTTGTATTAGTTCTGTGAAGAAAAATCTCGGAACATGAACTTTCTGCTGCTGTCGGCAGATCTGTATTGTGGAGGAGTTCATATTTCAGGATTTCTATTATTTTTTTTTGACAACAGACATTGATAACATTGAAAAGCACAAACCGAATTGAGGATATTGCCCTATTCCTGCTCCATAGGATAGAATTCAGGACTTCTGACTCTGTCAACACAATGCATAGATCAGTTTCTGGCGTGGTGTGCGTCAGGCTGCGGCTTAGGGGATGGAGTACGGTTTGCATCTATGTGGCACCTGTGCATTTCTTATGCCGTAGGTGCAAAGCAGAGACACATCAATTGGGCATATAAACCTTGCAGAGCACTGATTGGCCAGAGGGACTATTCAATCACGACAAAATGCAGACATCCAGCACAAAATAGTGGTGTGAAAGCTTTGCAAGCTACAGTAAACTTCACATTGCAATGAGCAGCTCGTAAAATTATGCCATAGCCTTTTGAAGAGGTTCAAACCTTCTTTATACTGGTGACAGACCAAACTATAGTTGTGGTTTCCAAATCCTTCTGTTCCCATTAGTGATAGTGTTTTGCAATGTTGCTGACTCCATTTTTAGGGGTGGGGATCATACCAGGGACCAAAAATGAGATACAGTAGCATAGAAATCTTCTGAGTAGAACATCCCCCAAACAGTGATGTTTTCTTGTGAAGGCATAGTTCACGACTGTAATCAAAATTTTTATAAAATTCAGATGTTTCCTCACCATTTTTGCTAGCCCCAGTGACTGTAAATGAGTAAATAAATAAACTTCCTCAAGCTAATATGCTAGATTTCTCTCTCTCTCTCTCTCTCTTTCTCTGCTCATGGCAGAGGCATCTGGAGGTTTTTTTTTAAATGGACATTGATAACATTGAAAAGCACAAACCAAAATGAGGATATTGCTCTATTCCTGCTCCATAGGTGGATAATATTGACTCATTTTTACAGTTTTATATCACTTAAGGTGGAAATGTCACCAAACACAGGAGACAGCTAACTGCTTTCCCCATAGTTCTATAAAAATTAACAGCTCGAATTACAAATGAGCTTCTGTGGTAATTCAAATGGTGAATAAAAAAATCTTATAGAAGTTAAACTTTATCTACCTACAAACAGCTGACGTTTTTTCCTTCAAACACAAAATTCCACCTTAAAAACGTGGAGCTTAGAAGTTAGACGTTCCCTTTAACAAACCTCTTTATACCCTTTGTCTGGCATTGAACCGGGGAAAGACTGAACACAATGTTTCTCATCTGACCCAACTAAATTTAACTTGCTTTCATGACTTAAGTGCACATTGGACAAGTTCTTCTCCATCTACACAACAAAAGTTTAGCTTTTTAAAGAGAAGATTGATTACTAAGGAGTGAGCTTTGAGGCTCAGTTCTCTCAGACAGTGAGACACTTTGCCAACACAAAGACTCCTCTTTCAGCTTTGAATTGGCGAGCAGTTCTCTATTGTAGTTTGGAACCGATTCCCCATTGAGTCATTGTATCGTTCTGTTCTGTTGCACATTTTTTTGTGAGCTTGAATGAATTAATGACATTGTAATGACCACCCTCTCATACATTGTCTGAAAGGGTCATCCCTTCTGCCTTCACCTGAACAACCTGCTGTCTCAGGGTTTCAGTCACCTTGAAGCTTACTATCTTGCAAATTGGTCAAGGGTTAGCAGATAAATGTTTTGTCAGATAATTAAAATATTGAAAGTATTTTTATGTAACATGGTTTAGTCTGAAGGCTTAGAAAATAAGATTTTGTTCCTTAAATATAGGACAGTGTTTATGGTGGTCTTAGGACTAGACAATAATTAAATATAAATATATATATTGCAATATAAAATGTTTCAATAACAATTATATGATTTTTAGACACATTTTGAATATTTTAATATACATTATTCACAGCATCAGTCACTAGCGTTCATTACAGGGCACTATCATCAGTTCACTGCACTCAATTCTAAAATAAGTTTAAAAATATTAACATCGAAAAAGCCAAGAGGTTTAGGTTTGTCAACAAAGTGGTGGCAATTTTCTGTGTTTTTTTATTGTTCACATCGATATCTGAATTAGAGTGTATCAAAAGAAATTAAGAAATATAGCATGATAAACATTTTGGCCATATCCAGCCTTAGATGGTAAAAGCAAATGTTTTGGATTTTAACAAATGTACTCTCAATGTAGTAGTATTACTCATGTTAATGGATGGTTATATTTGTAGAGAATCGTGATGTGTTTCTGTACATCTTAAGGTAATTAATGACCTAAAACAGACAGGGATGGTTGTTGTTTCGGTCCATGTGTGAAAATTCTTCTGTGGTGTGAAACCCCTGTAGTTGGCAGCTTTAGAATGGAATGTGAATGAATGCAAGAACATTTCTTAAGCTGAGCTTCAGTGAAAACAGATCTTCTCATTTTCTGTGCCTGCCTTATGTGTGATAGATCAAACTCCATGATCTGTGTCTTCACATTCATAAGCAATTAGGCCTGCCATAATTTATTCTCCATTAAAAAGATAATTAAAGTCCTCTGTAGTTTCTTTGAAAGTTAAATTATAGTCTAATTTTCCACAAATATAAACCTTGAGATTTAAAGGGCCACTAAGCATTCACATCATGAAATTAGTTATTCGGAGAACTTATCATTACGGATGATAATATAATGATATGTACAGTCATGAACTTTTTATTGTGTCATTGCCACTAGAGCATACTTAAAGAGCAATTGCCATGGAGGCTAAAATTGTGATCCTAATGAGTATATTACGAGGACGTCTTAAAGCTGGCATGTTCGTACCTTGGCTCAGGAGTTTTCAAGTGCGCTGACAAGGTGATATCTGTATGACAAGGAAGAGTGATTCTAATGGCAGGCAGGATCGGATCTCCACTTGTAGACGGGCGTGCAAGTCTTCGTCTCTGGGCCAGGCTATAATAACACGATCGTAATGAGAAAGTGTGTGTGGATCAAGGTTTCTCCTCACATTTTATGAAATAATAATAGAACGGGGTGCTCTCTGACACACTGAGCCGAGAGTGCTGGCAGGGAAAGTGAGTCCACTTCTGATTGGTGCTGTGATGTATGGACTGCCCTAACAAAGGAGGGAGTGCTTGCTGGAGCCAGGCAGCTCTAATGGATGGAGAGAGCGAGAGAAAGAGAGAGAGAGAGAGAGAGAGAGAGGGTCTCATTTAGAGGAGGAAGGCTGTTTGCCCTGCCAATATGACACAGGGGGAGTGGACAGCCATTGATCTACAGCCACAAATGACAGCTGAGAATTCAGCAATAATCATGACAAACGAGTGGAAGGGCCACAGGATGGAGGTAGAAAATGTCAATACCTGCGGCCCAAAAAGAGGAAGCCCAAGGTCGTGAGGAGTAGGGCACTGTACGCCCCTCACTCTTTAAGGATTCTTAGAGAGAGAGACAGAGGGAGAACTCAAGAGCTGTTTAACAAGTATCATTCGGTCAATACTTCCAAAATAATGTCAGTCTTTTTGTTAGAATACCAGCTGGGGGTTCAGTTTAAATGGAAATTTCTGTCAAGCTGTGTTTACTCGCTGTGTCGTGAGACAAAAATGTTTATTATTCAAATGATTTTGACAAGATGGAAATATGAAAAAAATATCCCATTTTGCTTTTATAAATTGAATTAGGGATATTTTATTGTGATATTTTTTATTTATTTATTAAACAGTGCCATAGTATTTTATTTCCCCCTTAATGGTTTAATACTACTTAGATAATCTGGTCATTTGAACTATTCCTTTATGCAGTGGTAGCTCTTTTATAAATAAGGTTACCCAGACTTCTATAAAGTATGTATACGTTTCCTATTAGGCAGTTCTAAAATATTAGCAAGCGGGAGAGAAAGTGCCCGGTGGACGTCCATTTATTCTGCATTCCGCACAGTCATTGAAGGAGAAACATTTCTCTTTGTAGATTGGAGTGAAACAATAATGATTAAATTGCCTGTGCAAATCAATGTGGCTGTGTGATAAGCTGTGATCGGTAATGGCCTGTGTGTTCTTGCTGGAGGACTGCAGCAGCAGCAGCAGACGCTCGGGAAGCATCACCTCACTGGATGAGGCATTTTCTAATCAGCTTTATCACTCATATCAGAATTTATCTTATTTGAGGAAAATGCCAATATATTAGCCCGGCGCCTATGATACACAAGGTGACCCTGCTGACTTAATGACATAATACATTATCCTTAATGAAGTCAATATCTTGTCTTTTAGCTGTCTGTCTATTGGGGCGATTAATTGCAGTGTCATTAAAGTTAGCTCTCTTTTCATTTGAGCCTGGCAAGTGGCATAAAACTAATGTTCTTAGTTATCAGCCACTGAAATAGAATGGAAGGTGGAGGAAATTGCACAGCGGCGAAGGGGGGGATCGCACGGCCCACCACACGGCTGCTTTCAGGGACTGTTTACATAGACAAATGCAGTGTAGCACAGCAGGAAAGTGGGTAGTACTTTCAGTCACTGGAGTTCTTGGTATTAAACAGGGAATGTGAGTACACAGTCCCAAAAGAGTGTGATGGATAAGTAGTTTGAGGAAATGATGGGAATTTTCAAAGCAGTGGAATTAAATTACACTGAAATGCCCAAATGGTGTTAGGTATTATCTGAGTAAGTATGTAATACAAACAAAATATATTTTCTAGATATAATCCCACAATTCGAAAACAAATTTGTATGATGATTGGCCATGTGAAATTGCCCATAGACGTGACTGTGGGAGGGTGTGATGCCCTGAAGTGGATTGGCATCTTGTCTGGGGTGTGTTTCTGCCTTGTGCCTAGTGAGGGAGTCTCTGTTGTTGCTACTCTGGGCTCAGCGCTGCAGAATCTGCACTATGTAACTTTTAAGAAGTGTAGAAGGACACTTCCCCCACTCCACACTTGATGTTAACTTTTTTAGAACTTTCAGTCTGTGTTTGCTTTTTTGTCTTTAGCAGTAAGTCGATACCAACCTATGGAACAGAATAGCACAACATCCTCAACCCTTTTCGTGCTTTTCAATGTTTAGAGATTTCTCCACCGTCAAAATGACTCCAAATGCTGTTTCCACTGAAATGCCGAGAGAGAAAATTCCTGAGCCAGAAGCAGAGTAAGAGAAAGTCTGATTCAGTTGGAACAGAGATACTCAGTTTCTTTCCCATTTACAGAGCCTGGGCTGCATATATTCCCGTGACCTTTTTTCCAGTGTGCAAACTGACGAGAGCTAGCAAATTTTTTAAAAAGTGTATTGGATTAACACCCTTAAATACATTGCCTTTAAAGCAACACTAGGTAGTAATTTTATCTTTAAATTTATCTAACATTTATAGCATCAAAATCACTGTGTCCTGTAATCAGCAGAATAGAGTCTCTGTTGTTGGTAGTCCAGGCTCTGAATCTGCAAATTCTAGGAAGCCACCCTCCTCCCTTCTTCTCCACTCTTGACTTCAGGACAGTGCTGTAAAAGTGAATTACACTCTGCAGCTGTAGAGGGAGCATAGGAGCAAAAACACCAAACCTTACCTAGTGTTCCTTTTAATATTAGAGCTTTTAGTTGGTGGTGTGTTTTCAAGGTCGGTGCTGCAGTGCTTCGTCATGCGAGTTGATTGACAGCCTACGGAGGCGGCGGCTATGAAATATGGCACTAGGCTGTGAGTGAGTGTGTTAAAGAGAAGCCGTGCCGCTAGCATCTCACTCCTAAAGTCACACCAGGCTGACAGCACAGGACCCTATATTAATCTCAGCATGGTGACGACTGCCCCTTGGTGATCAAAACAAATCAAAGCTCACATGTTACGCTGTCATTGCATTGCACACTCTTGAATCATGGTGTTTATCACACCAGCTCCACTCAACATTATTGACCCTTTGAAGGATCAGCGATAATGGAAGGGCGATGGTGTTGTTTTAGCGATTAAAGCTGCTTGACCATTTGACATCCAAGCAGATCAGTCAATGATTCTTTAGGAAGATGAGATGAAACCTGCTCCGTTCTGTCTAGGAGATGGAGTCAACAGCATGGTGACAAAGCAGCAGAACCATCTCTCACAGCCGTGTAAATGGTGCTGCCTTTGGCACCTGTGGAGAAGTGACATTGAGCAGGCAAGAAAGGGAGGGGTGCAGAGAGTGAGAGAGAGAAAGGAACAGAAGAGTAGATCCCTTTCCCTCCGCCCTCGAATTCCCCCCTGCCTCCCCCCCGCCCCTTGCACCGAAACAAGCAGACTGGATAGGGGTAATTTACAACGTGTTATCTTTGTCTATAGCAGGGAGATGATATGAAGTAAATCAAGGTAGGAGTAATGAAAGACTGAGAATTTATTTCTTGCGAGCACATTTTAAGCGTAGTATCCGTTATGGTGGCAGTGCCTGAACAGGCCAGAATGAGACGAGGCTGGGGTGGGGTGAGGTAGGGAGGGCTGGGATGAAGGGCAATAAAGCTGCTGCAGGACCCCCATGTTAATGCTGTCTGTCTGGGGTTAGTAATTGGGTTGCACTGATGAGTAGCGCTGGAAGACAAAGTGTAAATCCAAGCAGCCGCTGTAAATCTGGCATTGTTGGAACAAGGTGCAATCCCAACAAATATTGATCCTGCCTGGGGGCTGTTGCAGGGCGAGAGAGCTGTCGCTGGCTGTGTGGCTCCAATTACTTTAGTCAAACTAGCGCTGCGGCGTAGGGCCCTCCACCCTCAGCCCTCAGCTCATCCAGCGTTCTCCCGCTGCTTGGCCCTGCTCGGCCAACAACTGGCCTTCCTCATAACACAGAGTGGGGAAGGTCAGCGGACGGTGGTCTGAGTTATGACAGGGCAGTTTTAGGTCTGGGGTCCCAAGGCTACTATGTTTAGCAGCTAGTGGATGTGAATGCTGTCTGTCATCCATTATAATGCTGTCATTTCCAATCACTTGCTCTTCAAATCTTCAAATTCAAAGTGCTCATTAACACTGCTCTCATTTAAGGCCTTTCCTACACAAAGCCACCCACACACATATAGCACTGATGTAGGCACTGGTGGAAAAGACACGATCCTGTCTCAAAAAGCAACACATTAGATTTAACCTTTCGCTTTGAAACTGCCTTTCAGTCTTTGTTAGCGGCGTGGCAGCGTCTGCGTGTGTGTGATGAAGTCAGACAGCTTATCGTTGCAGATTTCCTATCTGGTTTGACAAGCTGGTGGCAGGAAGTGCTCCCTGCCGCCGAAGCCAGCGCTGGTGTTGGCCGTCAGTGACAGCCTGCGTCCCGCTCCGCGATGAATATGTTAATGTGAAGGGATGTAGCTTTTCATTAGATGAAACCGTAGCCCTCTCTCCTTCACTGAGGAGCGTGTGCGGATTTCATGAGGGGGAACGGTTTGAGGAGTAATTTAGAAAGTTGCGGTGACGTGCGCTGGAAATGTAGCCTGAGTGTGTTTGACAAATGGAAAAGGTCACGTCTGTTTCAGTCGCAGTCACCTGGTCCTCTCCTCCCCACCTGTCTGTCCGGCAGAATTATCATCAGACCTTTTAGACATGTGCTACACGGGTTAACCCTACACTGCAAACCTCGTACTCTCAAAGTGCTGAGGTCTTAAATATGAAAGTATTTTTCCCCTTTAACTTTTCCTTTCACTTGTAATTCCTGTTGTTGTTCTAATAATAATAACAATAATACTATTAATTACAAAATGGACAGTAATACAAGCATAAAGAAAGTTTAGTCAGCATGGCTAAGCAGCCACTTTCTTCTCTTAGGTACAATATGTGGTATTATAGGCAACATCTCCCTTGCTGTTTGTGTTCATTCAGAAGCTGTTCATCATTTAAGGTGGAATTGGATATTTGAGCAATGAACAGACAGTACCTTGCTCATGGTTGAAGTTTAACTTGTCTGCAAGTTTTTATTCGCTGTTTGAATAACCACAGAAACAGAACTGTGTTTGCCTTTTTGCTATTAGCCATAAGTCAATGCTTCCAACATATGGAGCAGAATAGCACAGCATCCTCAACCCTTTTTGTGCTTTTCAACATTAAGAGGTCTCTTCACCATTGAAACAAATCCAAATGCCCTTTCTCAGCTGCGCCTGAGAGAAAATATGTCTGAGCCAGCAGCAGAGTAAGAGAAAGCCTGATTCAGTTGGGACAGAGATACTCAGTTTCTTTCCCATTTACAGAGCCTGGGCTGCATATAATCATGTGGCCTTTTTTCTAGTGTGCAAAACTGATGAGAGCTAGCAAATTTTATAAAAAGTGTATTGGATTAACACCCTTAAATACATTGCCTTTAAAGCAACACTAGGTAGCAATTTTATCTTACATTTATAGCATCAAAATCACTGTGACCTGTAATTGGCAGAATAGAGCCGTTGTTGTTGGTAGTCCAGGCTCGGAATCTGCACTGTGCAACTTCTGGAGCAGGTTAGGAAGCCACCCCCCTCGCTCCTTCTCCACTCTTGATTTCAGGACAGTGCTGTAAATGTGAATTACACTCTGCAGCAGCAGGGGGAGCCCAGGAGCAAAAACACTAAACCTTACCTAATGTTCTTTTATTGCAAAATACCCCTCCACTCAACATGTTTAAAAGGTATTAAATCAACAGGACAGGTCCATCTTGGGCATTGGCACATTATGTAGTTCCAAGGCTTCTTGGAGTGTAAATCTTAAATGTGGATAGATAGACCACATTATTGGTTATAGACCTTAGGTCTAGGCAAAGTCACGCAACAACAGGGGATTTGATTTTGTCTCAGTTTAGAGCGTAAAGTACCAGCCCCTCACATTCATTCTCAAGTCAAGTCCTGTGTGTGTTTAATATGGACTCCACATAAAATGTCTACTGTCCTAACCAGATTTCTAACTGGGTCCTTTACCACCACCGCTTAAGCTACAAACTACACAATGCTTACCAGCTCCTCGTACGCCAGTGACTCCAGTGGGCTTCCTGTTTCCTGTGTCCATCTGGGGGAGGAAGAGGATGGTGAGGTAATATGATGGCTGCCTCTTGGCATGAGATTAAACAGCTTGCTCAGGAGGCCATTAATAACACTCATATTTTGGAATAGCTCAGTGCTTACGGAACCAGGTGCATTTAATCTCTTTTGAGGGGTGGAAAAGAGGAAAGGGAGACAGGAAAAAAGAGGGGGGGGAAAAAAAAGAAAAGTAAGGTCAACAGGGAGAAGCTCATCCATTTCTTCTCCGTGCTGCTGAGAGTGGCCCAGGTTTTCCAAGGTAGTGCATTTGTCTGTCAGAAGTGCTGGCTGGCACAGTGATTTAGTTTGTGTCAGATGATGTTCGTGTCCGGCTGAAGCTGCTGCCTGGCTGGATATGGGGAAATTTGTTACTTTTAGCTTTGACAGGGAGATAATTGCTGATGGTTAACAGAACTGTGTGGAATCCAAAGGGTTTTTTTTTTTTGAGAGTGGGGAAAGGGACGAGTAATAGAAAATACAGCTGGGGCTCGAGCCCCTCTTTCCATGAGCCTAGTGCAATATAGCCCTGTTGACTTTACCGCCTGCTTGGATGAATGAGACTCTTAACAGGCCAGTAGTCACAGTGGAGATTAAATTCTAAATTACTTTACTGAAACACAAGAGTTAGGACATGTAGGACAGCCTTGCTCTCACCCATTGCCTTAATTAGGCTAAAAACACCTCCAAATTGCTGACCCACTCCCACCCCCTCCTGGCCCCCTTGTCCAACACCCCCCCACGGCCTCACGTGTCCACTCCGGCTGCCTCGTCTGAGCTTAAGATGCCTCTGAGTGCTTGGATCAGGCCCGCTGTCAGTCAGCCGTCGTAGCTGCCAGCACCATATCACGGGAAGAGTTAAAGAGGAGGCGGAACTGAGCTGCGACGTGATGGGCCGAAGGGCAGTAATTGACAGGTTAAGCCTCGACTTAATTGTCTGCCCCGCCTCACATTTCAACTGAGTCTAAAGGCCTGTAATAGGGCAGGTTAAAGAACACAACTCTATAGACACAGCCTTAGTGCTTTTAGCTACTCTATTATATGTCATGCGAAGGGTTATTTCAGCAACAACACTTATGGGCCCATGTCTCATGTTTTTTCTTGTATGCGTTTACGCCCCCTTAGTTTCCCCTTAGTTTGGTTTGAAGGTTCTCACCACTGATTGGTCAAAACTGACCAAGAAAGTAAACACAGGAAGAAGTTATTGTTTTCTGGACAAGTGCATTTTTCTACTCTATGTCTCAAATTAGTGACTAAACTTTAACCCTTTCTTGGTTTACCTCCTCTGCTTTAGGGTGGATACATGTAAAAGCTTGTTTTGAAGCTTTTGTGAATAAAGTTACACAAATTGGGCTCTTCTGCACCTTCATTTCCACATATTGACTGGTTATTTAATGGTATATTTTGACGTTTACATTGCAAATGGAAAACATTGTACGGTCCCTTTAAGGCTGGGAATCTGTTCCTTATTTTCTGGAGCCCTGGTCAGATTTGCTGATGCTATTACATAAATCATAGCTTGTTGTCTTAACAGAAATTAGCCATTTACAAACGAGGCAATGAATCCTCTCCTCTCTTTTTTATTTCTTTATTTTTTTTGACAGATAATTCTCCTTGAAGAAAAGCGCTGCCACTCTCATCTGACCCTGCATCATATTCTTATTTTGGGAGTGACAATGAGAGTAATAGGAAATATTGATTGGCAGGGCAGTTAAGTTGTCACTGCAGCCATTTAATATGTCAGGAGGAGCTGTTAAATTGTCAGGGAAAAAAAAAAGAAACTGGAGGACTCACTTCATGCCCGATACCACTCTGCAAAAAATTCCACATTTAAATTGGTGGGTTGTCTTTGCTTTTTCCTTTTTTCTTTTTTTTTGGCAAGCTATTTCTGTAAAATTCGGGCACACCTGTTGGTCAGACTGGAGAAAGTGACAATTATTCTTGTTCTTTAAAGGTTGTTATTGGAAGGTAATTTTCCTCCCAAGTGTTGGGCATGTTTGTGGGGAAATAGAAGCAGTCAGCGTGGCTACGTGTGTGTGCTGGCTGTGTCAACTCATAAAAATATCAGTCTGATGAAGCGTAGTGTATGTGGTCTCTGGTGGAGTGGAGGAGGCCGTGGAGGGTGGTGTGTATGTGTATGTATGGTCAGGGTTTGGCTCTGGTGGCTGGGAGGCCATAGAACAGCGTGGGTGGTAAGGAGCCTCAGGCGTGCTGGCAACTAGTGCTACTGCAAATGGCCATTCGTAGCCAAGCAAGTTGAGCCAGTGGCTGCTTCCTGGGCAGAGTGAGGCCCGCTGTGGCTCTTTGCGTGGAGAGCGGAGTAGAGGCCAAGCTCCACCATCGCAAACTTTAGAGAAACTGCTTCTGCTGCTGCTTCGTCTTGTCCACTGGCTGTTTGCTGAACCCTCTGTAACCTCAGCTTGTATTGTGTGGCCTCAGTGTATGATGCAATGATCAATACTCGCTGGAAAGACTGGGGTGAAGGCAGAGACCTGCTCAATCAGCGGTTAGAGAGCAGAACGCTCTAATCGCTGTAAACAAAGCTTGACCTAGCCTCTGTGTTGAGGGTTTTCACGGCATATTTGCTCACATTAATATTTAAACAGGAGCTTTGCTAACCTAACTTCTAATTTGACGTTAACATTTTCTTAGAATCAGAACTACACTCTTAAACATGGAGGTGCTTCTTTTAGAGCGATGCTGGTTCCCTAAAGAAACTTTTTAATGAATGGTTCTTTAAAGAATTGTTTTGTAAATGAGATATATGCAATTTATTAAGATATAGTTTGTTAACCTTTGCTTAGCATGTTTACTAGTTATATTTAGGACTATATATAAGAAAATAAGCATTTAATAACCTTTATCTCAAAGAGTCTATCATATTGTAAAACAGCTAATGTTTAACAGAAGTGTTATTGTTATACAACTGAGACATATTTATGACTTCCCTTATAAAATAAATGATCATAAAATGACATGTTAACCCTTTAAATTGTAGTGAAATCCTCACTAGGATGAAAGGGTTATAGAAGATAATTAAATGGAAAAATGTAAGTGAACTACGTAAGTGAAGAACCTCTTTATGACTGTATTAAAATTTAAATTGTATAATAAACTGTACATCCATTTATTATAAATGAAGTATTGAAACTTTATGCAGAGTGTAAGGGTTTTATGCTACTGTCTGTACAAGTTTCATTTGCTTAAAAGAAGAGTATGCAGTATTTTTGTATTTGAATTACAGCTTCAAAATTGTGATGCTTCACTGAGCTGTAATAGAGTAAAGAACCTCTGTTGTTGCTTCAGACTCAGCACTGCAGAAACTTTTGGACCTTTTGGAGCAGGATAGGGATCCACAACCCTCCCTCCCTCCCCAATCCACCTTGATTTCAAGAAAAAAGCTGTAGAAGTTAATTTCACTCTCCAGCTAGTGTTCCTTTAAGTTGTTGCCACAGTTTTAATGTGAAATGAAATATGCAATTACTTGTCATTGTTCAACATACAATGGAATGTGTGTTCCACATTTAATCTGTGGCAGTGAACACACACACACACACACACACACACACACACTAGGGGCTGTGAACACACACCCAGAGAGGCAGTCATCCCCAGCACCCGGGGAGTATTTGGGGGTTCAGTGCCTTGCTCAAGAGCACTTCAGCCATGGATGTTCCCACCGGTCCTGGGGATCGAACCAGCGACCTTCCGGTACTAAGCCCGGTCTCTAACAATTAGGCCAAGGCCGCCCCTGCTAAAGCTATTGTTTGAGCAAAGATAGTATGTATACATGCTTCATTAACACCTTTTTAACTCTTAACTGCAGAGTATAATGGATTTTCTGAAACAAAGCATGAAATAGCATGTGTATACCTGCATTAATATTTCCCTCACGATGTGACTGTGTACCTGATTTATCAGTGTAGCCAAACTGTCACCAAGATACAATAAGGATGACATTGGCTTAAATTATTTCCAAAGAATGGGTATGATTATGGGCGGCACGGTGGCGCAGCAGGTAGTGTCGCAGTCACACAGCTCCAGGGACCCCCTGGAGGTTGTGGGTTCGATTTGAGGGTGACTGTCTGTGAGGAGTTGGTGTGTTCTCCCCGTGTCCGCGTGGGTTTCCTCCGGTTTCCTCCCACAGTCCAAAAAAAACACGTTGGTAGGTGGATTGGCGACTCAAAAGTGTCCGTAGGTGTGAGTGTGTGAGTGAATGTGAGTGTGTCTGTGTTGCCCTGTGAAGGACTAGCGCCCCCTCCAGGGTGTATTCCCGTGTGTAGTGTGTTTTTGGTAGGTTTTTAAACATGGTGTCCACTCATTGACACACCTGCCTTGATAGTCCAGCTTGTAAATTTGAAGGCAGAGACGGTAGCTCATCTGTTGCTGCAAATTTTGTGTTGGTTGTCCTCTAGTCCATCAGGCTGGATATTTTTTGGTTGAAGACTCTAAAAACTCTACAAGACCTACTGTGTCTGATCCACTTGTAACAGCACAACACACAATAACACCCCACCACAACATGTGTCACTGCAGTGCTGAGAATAATCCACCACCCAGATCATACCTGCCCTGTGGGGGACTTGTGAGGGTCCTGACCATTGAAGATCAGGGTGAAATGGGAATAAAGTATGCAGAGCAACAGGTGAACTACAGTCTGTAATTGTAGAACTACAAAGTGCTCCTGTAGATACAAGGTAGATGTTCCTAATCCAGTGATCATTCAGTGTGTTTCTTCGTGTAGATAATAGATTGACACACACAGCATCAAAGTTATGTTAGAAATACAACCTGTACACAGTTTGTTTTATCATGAAATCAGGACCTGTGGGTCGTTCTCTTGTGTTCTTGCAGTGAAGGATTTCTACTAACCAGGTTAATTAACTGAAAGTGTTGACCCACAAAATGTTGTTTCCCCTCTGTCACTGGATGCCAGCCTACTGAGAGTGACTAAAGAGACAGGTCGCATTAGGCAGCCAGAGCAGATGTGGAGACAGGGCAGTTAGACCCAGGGAACCTGGCAAGCTCAACTGGGCTGGGGTTTGGGGAATATAGCTCTATAATAGCTGCTCCTGGGTCAGGGAGCTCTCACTGCCTCTGTCCTCCTGTGTGTTAACTAACACTCACCAGCTCCAGCCCAGAAAGAGCTTTCACAACAGGAGCCTTTGCCCTTTACCCTCTGATCCCCCAAACACACAGCCAACAACACCATCACAGCAGCATTTTATTTATTTTTTATTTTTTTGCCTAGAAAGTATGTGGAGACAACACAAGCTACACAATCTTACTTTCAAGAGCTTTGACAGCCTGACACATCTGTATGGCCAAAGGTTTGTAGAAACCACTTATAATGATTGAATCAGGTTACTGTAAGCTGCACACACTGCACGCACAGACATGCCGAGCCCACACAGCTCATATCTCTATAGAAATGCATGAAATCAAATGGAACACTGGAGCAGAAGCACATGAGTCTAAGGTCATGGCACCTAATGTCATGCCTGAGCAGTGGAGAAGTGGAACTCTAGTCTCTTGTGTGAGTGATGGAGCTCTATCCAATACCTCTGTGACGAGATAGGGTGAAGTTTGTGGTCTGATCCTCCAGCATCAGTATTTGACCTCACTAATGCTGTCTTTGAGGAATTTGATCAAATCCTTTCAGTAATGTTCCATTAGTCTGAAGAGCAGCTGTAACTGAGGGAAACCTCTTATTTCTTGATACCTTTTGGTTTCAGAAGAAAAGTAGGTTGAACCAGTGTCCGCTAATTTTTGACCAAGTGTATATTGAGCCACGTGATGAGTGTTTTTAAGTTTATGTGGCACAATGCAATATATGACATTTCAGGGTTTTGTGAGAATACAGAAGACTTGCATTACACACAGGTGTGTGCAGAAGTTTGGGCACAACTTTGTTTTGTTTAAGGTTTTTAGCATTTTATTGTTTTATAGTTTTGTTTTTTTT